>NW_028160543.1:0-88511 GCF_964263955.1 Coregonus lavaretus | reverse complement strand
CCACTTAAAAAGATGAAAGAGGCCTGTAATTTTCATCATAGGTACACGTCAACTATGACAGACAAAATGAGGGGGAAAAAATCCAGAAAATCACATTGTAGGATTTTTTATGAATTTATTTGCAAATTATGGTGGAAAATAAGTATTTGGTCAATAACTAAAGTTTCTCAATACTTTGTTATATACCCTTTGTTGGCAATGACACAGGTCAAATGTTTTCTGTAATTCTTCACAAGGTTTTCACACACTGTTGCTGGTATTTTGGCCCATTCCTCCATGCAGATCTCCTCATGAGCAGTGATGTTTTGGGGCTGTCGCTGGGCAACACAGACTTTCAACTCCCTCCAAAGATTTTCTATGGGGTTGAGATCTGGAGACTGGCTAGGCCACTCCAGGACCTTGAAATGCTTCTTACGAAGCCACTCCTTTGTTGCCCGGGCGGTGTGTTTGGGATCATTGTCATGCTGAAAGACCCAGCCACGTTTCATCTTCAATGCCCTTGCTGATGGAAGGAGGTTTTCACTCAAAATCTCACGATACATGGCCCCATTCATTCTTTCCTTTACACGGATCAGTCGTCCTGGTCCCTTTGCAGAAAAACAGTCCCAAAGCATGATGTTTCCACCCCCATGCTTCACAGTAGGTATGGTGTTCTTTGGATGCAACTCAGCATTCTTTGTCCTCCAAACACGACGAGTTGAGTTTTTACCCAAAAGTTATATTTTGGTTTCATCTGACCATATGACATTCTCCCAATCCTCTTCTGGATCATCCAAATGCACTCTAGCAAACTTCAGACGGGCCTGAACATGTACTGGCTTAAGCAGGGGGACACATCTGGCACTGCAGGATTTGAGTCCCTGGCGGCATAGTGTGTTACTGATGGTAGGCTTTGTTACTTTGGTCCCAGCTCTCTGCAGGTCATTCACTAGGTCCCCCCGTGTGGTTCTGGGATTTTTGCTCACCGTTCTTGTGATCATTTTGACCCCACGGGGTGAGATCTTGTGTGGAGCCCCAGATCGAGGGAGATTATCAGTGGTCTTGTATGTCTTCCATTTCCTAATAATTGTTCCCACAGTTGATTTCTTCAAACCAAGCATCTTACCTATTGCAGATTAAGTCTTCCCAGCCTGGTGCAGGTCTACAATTTTGTTTCTGGTGTTGTTTGACAGCTCTTTGGTCTTGGCCATAGTGGAGTTTGGAGTGTGACTGTTTGAGGTTGTGGACAGGTGTCTTTTATACTGATAACAAGTTCAAACAGGTGCCATTAATACAGGTAACGAGTGGAGGACAGAGGAGCCTCTTAAAGAAGAAGTTACAGGTCTGTGAGAGACAGAAATCTTGCTTGTTTGTAGGTGACCAAATACTTATTTTCCACCATAATTTGCAAATAAATTCATAAAAAAATCCTACAATGTGATTTTCTGGGGGGGGGAAATCTAATTTTGTCTGTCATAGTTGACGTGTACCTATGATGAAAATTACAGGCCTCTCTCATCTTTTTAAGTGGGAGAACTTGCACAATTGGTGGCTGACTAAATACTTTTTTCCCCCACTGTAGTAACCAAACATCAGACCAAAGGACAGATTTCCACCGGTCTAATGTCCATTGCTCATGTTTTTTGGCCCAAGCAAGTCTCTTCTTCATGTTGGTGTCCTTTAGTAGTGGTTTCTTGCAGCAATTCGACCATGAAGGCCTGATTCACGCAGTCTCCTCTGAACAGTTGATGTTGATGTGTCTGTTACTTGAACTATGTGAAGCATTTATTTGGACTGCAATTTCTGAGGCTGGTAACTCTAATGAACTTATCCTCTGCAGCAGAGGTAACTCTGGGTCTTCCTTTCCAGTGGCGGTCCTCATGAGAGCCAGTTTCATCATAGCGCTTTATGGTTTTTGCGACTGCACTTGAAGAATCTTAAAGTAATGATGGACTGTTGTTTCTCTTTGCTTATTTGAGCTGTTCTTGCCATAATATGGACTTGGTCTTTTACCAAATAGGCCTATCTTCTGGATACCACCTCTACCTTGTCACTACTCAACTGATTGGCTCAAACGCATTAAGACATTCCACAAATTAACTTTTAACAAGAGAGTGTGCAAAGCTGTCATCAAGGCAAAGGTTGCCTACTTTGAAGAATATAAAATATATATATTGATTTGTTTAACACTTTGTTGCTTACTACATGATTCCATATGTTATTTCATAGTTGTGATGTTTTCACTATTATTATACAATGTAGAAAATAGTAAAAATAAAGAAAACCCCTGGAATGAGTAGGTGTTCTAAAACCTTTGACTGGTACTGTATGTGAATTTGGGAATATCTACTATAGGTTAAGTACCGGCACCTCAAATATCTAGTGCTTAAGCTCCTGTTCCTCTTATAGAATGTTAGCTCAACAGTATTGTGGAGATCCTGCACCTAAATATAAACAGTACCGGCACCCAAAATGAGTACCGGCACCTATTTCAGTCCAAGTCAAACACTGAAGTAGATAATTTAACTATTGTCATGACATAATTGACTAAGAAAAATATATATATTTTTAGAGAATGAAGAAAGTGCCAGAACTGTCAAGACAATAACTTTTTGTGTCTGTTTCTCATTGTTACTACAGGACGACTAGAATTAAATCTGAGTCCGGTAACATCAATAGTGAGGACAAACCCAACCTGCCTCTCTCCTTCCACACTGAGTCCAAACCTACAGTCACTGGGTCCTGATTGTGACAGTGGAGCCCAGTTTGCTAAGCAGGATCCAGAGATGGCATCAGTGAAGCTGGAAAACTGCAGTCAAACACTGGAGTTGAATGTCATCATTAAAGATGAAGAAGAGGAGGAGAAGATTGGGAAATCTGTTTCTCATGGTAAGAGCAGGTTCTATCTAACTAAGTTTGTGTTATTCATTCCAACTTCTCACTGTGCATGAAAAGTTGCAGTAGAACTGTTTCAATGAGAAGGTAGATATTATTTCATGCTACTGACCCTTGCATGGTTTGACACCAGTATTGCCAGCATGTGTTTTATTCACTGGGCTATCTGGAGTGATCAGAGAGTAGACTAAAGAAGTCAAGTAGACAAACTGCCAGTGTTTTAAAGTTCTATTAAATGAGTCTGTGTAGTTACTAACCCTTGTGATAGTGAGTGGAGGATGATATGGCTTCTACATCTGCATTGCTTGCTCTTTGGGGATTTAGGGTGGGTTTCTGTAAAGCACTTTGTGACAACTTCTGATGTAAAAAGGGCTTCATAAAATACATTTGATTGACATGTATATCATACCAACTGACTGGTTCTTCTGTTGTTGTTCACACAGGAGACCATGTTGAGACATTCTCTACATCCAGAGAGCAACAGCAGGAAGATCACAGAGCTAAGAGGTCTCACCACTGCCCACATTGTGAGGAGATTTTCCCAATTCTATCAAAGTTAAAAATACACCTACAAATACACACAGGAGAGAATCTGTTTTCCTGTACTGACTGTGGGAAGAATTTCACAACATCAAAGGCTCTGACAGTTAATCAGAGAGTGCACACAGGAGAGAAGCCTTACTCCTGCTCAGACTGTGGAAAGAGTTTCTCTCAAATGGGCACCTTAAAAAGACACCAAGGTAAACATAAAGGAGAGAAGCCTTACTTCTGCTCTGACTGTGGAAAGAGTTTCTCTCAACTGGGCCACTTAAAACAACATGAACTTATACACACAGGAGAGAAGCCTTACCCCTGCTCTGACTGTGGAAAGAGTTTCTCTCAACTGGGCCACTTAAAAACACATGAACGTATACATACAGGAGAGAAGGCTTACTCCTGCTCTGAGTGTATAAAATGCTTCACAACATCAACTGAGCTAAAAGTTCATCAGAGAACACACACAGGAGAGAAGCCTTACTCCTGCTCTGATTGTGTAAAATGCTTCAGAACATCAACTGGGCTAAAAGTTCATCAGAGAACACACACAGGAGAGAAGCCTTTCTCCTGCTCTGACTGTGTAAAATGCTTCAGAACATCAAAGGTGCTAATAGTTCATCAGAGAACACACACAGGAGAGAAGCCTTACTCCTGCTCTAATTGTGTAAAATGCTTCACAACATCAACTGAGCTAAGAGTTCATCAGAGATCACACACAGGAGAGAAGCCTTACTCCTGCTCTGATTGTGTAAAATGCTTTACCACATCAACTCAGCTAAGAGTTCATCAGAGAACACACAAAGGAGAGAAGCCTTACTCCTGCTCTGACTGTGGAAAGAGTTTCTCTCGACTGGACCACTTAAAAACACACCAACGGATACACACTGGAGAGAAGCCTTACTCCTGCTCAGACTGTGGGAAGAGTTTCTCTCGACTGGACACCTTAAAAAGACACCAAGGTAAACATAAAGGAGAGAAGCCTTACCTCTGATCTTAATGTGGCAAGAGTTTATCCTGATTTGGGCAACGTAAAAACACACCAACGGATACACACTGGAGAGAAGCCTCATCACTGCACTGACTGTGAGAAGAGATTCTACAGATTGGGCCATTTAAAAAGACACCAATGTATAAAGGTGAAATCCTCATCAGTTCTCTCAGACAGCTAAGATTAGTCACTCCACTTAATTCTCATCTCATAAAAGAAGTGGTAACAGTTAATTGGATCAAATGAAGAAAGCGTAGGACACTAGTGTAATCCTATTGTTTCTCACTGTGAGAGAACTGTGCAAAGGAAAGGGAGCGTTATAGAATGTTAGCATCTCTTTATTTTACTGATCAGTGTGCACCTTGTCAGTTTTGTTCTGTTTTGTTAGTTTCTACTGTATAGATATTGAGATGACCTTGGATTTGCCCTTAGGGTTGAATATCCTCTTTGAGGCGTCTCACAATGGAGTCTGATGGTTGACTGGGTGGTACTGATTCCTTCTGCAGTTTTCTGTGGGAATGAGCTGTTTGACACAACATACACTGTGTGTACAAAACATTATGGACACCAGCTATTTCCAAGACATTGACTGAACGCTATGATCCTTAATGATGTAGTTTTTGTGTATTTATTATAGATCCCCATTAGCTTTCAGGAAGAAACTGCAGTTGCAGTGGGCTATGGAGAATTTGAAAAGCATTGCCTGATTTGATGAGTTTTGTACTGATGGGAGGACTAGGGTATGAAAAAAAATAAAACATGAGTACATGCATCCATGCTGTGTGTCAGTGTTTCAGGCTGGTGGTGATGGTGTGTTTTCATGGCACATATTGGTTCTCTTGATAAAAGTGCAGCAACTTTTGAATGCCACAGGATATCTAAACATCATTGCCAATCAGGTGCATCCCTTCATGGCAGCAGTGTATCCATCTGTAAATGAATGAGGAAAATGGGGAATTGGAATTTGGGTTACTTTGTGAATTGACAGTAATTGAAATGGAATTGACCGTGACATTTGCTAACCCTTGTGATAGTGAGTGGGGGATGATATTGCTAATCATTTTCAAAGGGAAGTTGGTTTTTAAGTTTCTGTTTTATATTAAGAAAGATAAGGCAAACATATTTAACACCTTTTTGGGCACTAAGTACTTCAATATTTACTTCCACAAATGTTTTAAACTGGTACCTGCTACCTTCAGACACTTGTAGGCGTCCTAGAGCGAAACAACAGACATGAACTTGTTGGTGAGTCTCACCTTTAGATGTGTAGGCCAAACTTCTCGGACGCTACAGACAGAAGTCTCCTGGTCTGACAAACAACACTGTAGTTCTTCCACCGCAGATGAGGAAGGCCGACCTCAGAGGATGTGGTGGATTGAGACGCAGCCCATGCAAAAAATACATCTCTAGCTTAAACAGACAGATTTTGATGGGGATTGTTATTATGATGCTAATTTGATTTCCACAGGGGTGCTCTAGGGTTTCTTAAAGCACATCAACGTATACATAAAGAAGAGATGCCGGTAAGACTTACTTTTATGGGGTCCTTATTACAGTGTAATTACATGTGTAACTACACTGTAAACAAGTATTGTAGTTAACTGTAATGACACATAGTTACAATGTAATAACATGTACCTGGTAGTAATTGTGGTCTGTGATTCCGATTTATTAACAACTGTTAACAACTATTTCCCAGGTTGTTGCTGGAAATGAGAATGTGTTCTCAGTCAACTTACCTGGTAAAATAAAAAATATTTTACTTAAATATGAATGTGCACTGTTCAAAATATATCTCCAGTCAATGTTGTTGCTAGCACTTGCCTCCAAAATAAAGCATCCCATCTGGGTTAACTTGGTTGAGTTTACGAAAACCGATCCAACACAAGTGTCTATGTATGCGGATGACTCAACACTATACATGTCAGCTACTACAGCGACTGAAATGACTGCAACACTTAACAAAGAGTTGCAGTTAGCTTTAGAGTGGGTGGAAAGGAATAAGTTAGTCCTAAATATTTCTAAAACTAGAAGCATTGTATTTGGGACAAATCATTCACTAAACCCTAAACCTCAACTAAATCTTGTAATAAATAATGTGGAAATTGAGCAAGTTGAGGTGACTAAACTGCTTGGAGTAACCCTGGATTTTAAACTTTCATGGTCAAAAAATATTGATACAACAGAAGCTAAGATGGGGAGAAATATGTCCATAATAAAGCGCTGCTCTACCTTCTTAACAGCACTATCAACAAGGCAGGTCCTACAGGCCCTAGTTTTGTCACACCTGGACTACTGTACAGTCGTGTGGTCAGGTGCCACAAAAAAGGACTTAAGAAAATTGCAATTGGCTCAGAACAGGGCACCACGGCTGATTTAATAATATGCATGTCGATCTCTCATGGCTCAAAGTGGAGGTGTTGACATGTTGGGTGCACCGAGCTGTCTGTTTGAGCTACTGGCGCAGCCAGATGCTGCTGGAAGTGGTGTTGAAGGGCCAGCAGGAGGCACTCTTTCCTATGGTAAAAAAAACACCCCAATGCCCCAGGGCATTGATTGGGGACATTGCCCTGTGTGCCGTCTTTCAGATGGGACGTTAAACGGGTGCCCTGACTGTCTGCGGTCACTAAAGATCCCATGCCACTTATCGTAAGAGTAGGGGTGTTAACCCCAGTGTCCTGGCTGAATTCCCAATCTGGCCCTCATACCATCATGGCCACCTAATCATCCCTAGCTTCCAATCGGCTCATTCATCCCCCATCCTCTCCGCTGTAACTATTTCCCAGGTTGTTGCTGTAAATGAGAATGTGTTCTCAGTCAACTTACCTGGTAAAATACAATTACTTAAACATTAATGTGGACTGTTCAAAATATATCTCCAGTCAATGTTGTTGCTAGCACTTGCCTCCAAAATAAAGCGTCCCATCTGGGTTAACTTGGTTGAGTTTATGAAAACCGATCTAATACAAGTGTCTATGTATGAGGATGACTCAACACTATACATGTCAGCTACTACAGCGACTGAAATGACTGCAACACTTAACAAAGAGTTGCAGTTAGTTTCAGAGTGGGTGGAAAGGAATAAGTTAGTCCTAAATATTTCTAAAACTAGAAGCATTGTATTTGGGACAAATCATTCACTAAACCCTAAACCTCAACTAAATCTTGTAATAAATAATGTGGAAATTGAGCAAGTTGAGGTGACTAAACTGCTTGGAGTAACCCTGGATTGTAAACGGTCATGGTCAAAGCATATTGATACAACAGTAGCTAAGATGGGGAGACGTATGTCCATAATAAAGCGCTGCTCTACCTTCTTAACAGCACTATCAACAAGGCAGGTCCTACAGGCCCTAGTTTTGTCACACCTGGACTACTGTACAGTCGTGTGGTCAGGTGCCATAAAAAAGGACTTAAGAAAATTGCAATTGGCTTAGAACAGGGCAGCACGGCTGGCCTTTGGATGTACACAGAGAGCTAATATTAATGATATGCATGTCGATCTCTCCTGGCTCAAAGTGAAGGAGAGATTGACTTCATCACTACTTGTGTTTATGAGAGGTATTGATATGTTGGGTGCACCGAGCTGTCTGTTTGAGCTACTGGAGCACAGCTCGGTCACCCATGCATACCCCATAAGACATGCCACCAGAGGTCTCTTCACAGTCCCCAAGTCCAGAACAGAGTATGGGAGGTGCACAGTACTACATAGAGCCATGACTACATGGAACTCTATTCCACATCAAGTAACTGATGCAAGTAGTAAAATTAGATTTAAAAAAAACAGATTAAAAAAACACCTTATCGAACAGCGGGGACTGTGAAGCAACACAAATATAGGCGCAGACACATGCACACACACACGATAACATACGCACTATACACACACGTACACATGGATTTTTGTACTGTAGATATGTGGTAGTGGTGGAGTAGGGGCCTGAGGGCACACAGTGTGTTGTGAAATCTGTGAATGTATTGTCATGTTTTTAAAATTGTATGAACTGCCTTAATTTTGGTGGACCCCAGGAAGAGTATCCATAATAAATCCAAATCCCAGATGAAGAATAAGACACTATTTCAAAGCATAGTACATGTAATGTTAGCCAAGTACAATGTAATTACTAGTTGTTACACAGGATTTAGCTAGTTAAAATGAAGTGTATCTTTAGGAGTACTTGTAATTAATGTGTACAGTACATTACCCATCCTGACAACCTGGCCCTCAATTTAAAGCTTGTGGAAGTGACATCCAAGTGGGAGAATAAATACACTAGCATACCACAGAGTATCTGTATAAGAAAATCATTCAGAGCACACTGTGCTGCCAATCACAGTGTAAGGTGCGACATTTTGCGGGTGTGGAGAGCTCGTTAGAGGATAGAGAAAGCTTGCCTTGAAGAGCTGAGCATCGTGTTATGACCTGCATTATCTGAATTAGGCCCACATAATTATACCTACGGAGGAGCGGCTTCTATGGAGGAACTTTGAATGTCTGAACTTCAGAGTTGGTTTAACGTTGGACCAGAGCAGATGTTAGCTAGCTAGCTAACAACCTTGTTTGTGCCGTGCAGCACTATAATTAAAAACAGGTCCTACCTTTTTGTCGTTAATAAATCCAATGTGAAACGTGGTGACTATAGTATCCTTAACTAGCATTGAAAAAGTTTATCCATTCTTCTCAAATTAAACATATCTCCCTAATTTCTGAATCATGCTTGTAATGTTGTCAGTAGGATACAGTAACCTATGCTTCAGAGGGGAGGAGCAGGTAGTTTCCACACGCACACCCACTGGCAAAGGTTTCCATTCCAGCTGGCAGGCAGAAACTGGAATACGTTTCTACAGTGAGCTTTGTTGCGATTTTGTGTGACTGGAGAAAAATACCCGGAAAGTAAAATAAGGTTATTACCTGGATTACATGCTTTTAAAATAACTGCTGTTCCTGAAAAGTATAGAACACTTTAGTTTCCGGTTCTTTTTAACGTTATTTTTCAGTTCTGTTCCCTGAACCGGTTCCAATCCTAGAGAAATGATGTGGATGAAGGTCATGCTTAGCCTAATAAACTATAAAGGGAAATACATTGCTACAGTTTACACTTTTTTAGTAATTTAATGAAATGTTGTAATCTGATCTCGGAAACATTCTTCACAATAAAGAAAGAGCCAGAACTGTGCAGTCAAGAAGATAACCTTTGTGTCCGTTTCTATTTATTACTACAGGTATGTAATAGCACGTTTAAACTTTCTATTGTCGAAAGAACATGTCATACCATGTTAGGTAACACATCCGTTAAGGTATTATCACGTTTGGTAAAGGTTTGATGTGTTATTTTTGTGTCAAACCAAGTGAAGAACGTGATAAAAACTATTTTACAAGTCACATAGCTAGAGACTTTGGGTTTGTCTGAGTGGATGTACATAATTTTCTCATGGTAATTTCATAAATAATCAATTTATTTGAGATTTCTGTGTTCGTTTAGCATATTATTGGTTTTGTGTAAAATTCCCAAGCTGGTAAAATGGCGGCTACTCTCTGTCAGCGTCAACGGACTTCAGTGAGGACAGTGCGGGTGCATCAGATAGAGACAATTTCACGGTCGCACTACTGTTTTGAAGCTGAATGTAATGATTATCAGTTTTCTACATGTGTACTAATATTCAGACACATTCTGTTGTTTCTGTCTTTATCAAAACATTTTGCTATGGTGTGAACAGGAAATACAATTGGTTTTTGATTGAAGTAATACAGTGAAGACAAGGTTTAAGGAAATTAGCACATAGTGCTGTCTAAAACAAACTGTAACCTTGTACTAAATGGATTTTGAGTCATTTATGCATTTATCTACTACATGTTAGGTATTAGCTCAAAAGTATTGTGGAGCTCCTGCACTTTAATATAAACAGTACCGTGCCCAAAATGAGTATTAGCACCTATTTCAGTCCAAGTCAAGCACTGAATTAGATAATTGAACAAGAAAAAAGTGAAAATATTTTTAGAGTATAAAGAAAGTGCTAGAACTGTCAAGACAATAACTTTTTGTATCTGTTTCTCTTTATTACTACTGGCCGATTCAGGTAAGTTTGAGGCCGGTAACATCAACAGTGAGGACAAAACCCAGCCTGCCTCTCTCCTTCCACACTGAGTCCAAACCTACAGTCACTGGGTCCTGATTGTGACAGTGGAGCCCAGTTTCCTGCAGGATCCAGAGATGGCATCAGTGAAGCTGGAAGACTGCAGTCAAACACTGGAGCTGAATGTCAACATTAAAGATGAAGAAGAGGAGGAGAAGATTGGGAAATCTGTTTCTCATGGTAAGAGCAGGTTCTATCTAATTAAGTTTGTTGGACATAATTTGGAAAGGCACACACCTGTCTATATACAGTGCATTCGGAAAGTATTCAGACCCCTTGACTTTTTCGACATTTTGTTACGTTACAGCCTTGTTGTAGAATTGATTAAATAGTTTTTTTCCCTCATCAATCTACTCACAATACCCCTTAATGATAAAGCAAAACCACTATATGCCTTAAATGCTTATGGATTGAGAACCAGTTGAAGGGTTAAAACAGAGCAGAGACATTTCTTTAGTGCAAACTCTATGCTTTTGATAACTCCCTGCAGCTGGTCTGGGTATGTCAATGACATGTGATGGAGATACAACTCCTCGTGATGGCTGTGTGGAGATTGGAGTAACAATGGAACTAGTGTTATCATTTGTTTGTGCTTATGACCTGACACATAGCCACATGCACATAATCTCAAGGGTCCTGATTTCTCAAAGTGGGGCTTCTGTCTCTTATTAGTGGCATGACTCAAAAGATGATATACATACGTACGTTAAAGAACAATCACACTCTGTATTGACTATATTCACTATCCAGGCATCTGCAGGACAAAGTATCAATCACACTCTGTATTGACTATATTCACTATCCAGGCATCTGGAGGACAAAGTATCAATCATGTTCATTCTGTTTTACCTTTATCATTTCATAACACATTATAAAACATATCAATTAATACTTAAACATGGTTTAAACATGTCATCCGTAACCCATTCTCAACCACATACATATAAGTATTTATCATTTACCATCCTCCCTGGCCCTTGAGATTATGTGCATGTGGCCATGTGTCAGGTCATAAGGTCATAAGCACAAACAAATGATAACACTAGTTCCATTGTTACTCCAATCTCCACACAGCCTCCACGAGGCGTTGTATCTCCATCACGTGTCATTGACATACCCAGACCAGCTGCAGGGAGTTTATGAAAAACACATAAATGTCTCTGCTCTGTATTAACCCTTCAACTGGTTCTCAATCCATAAACATTTTAAGGCATATAGGTGTTTAATTCTACAACATATGTACTTGAAAATCGTCTATAGTATTCAGACCCCTTGACTTTTTCGACATTTTGTTACGTTACAGCCTTATTGTAAAATGTCTTAAATTGTTTTTTTCCCTCATCAATCTACACACAATACCCCATGATGACAAAGCAAAAAACAACAACAACTGAACAATCACATTTACATAAGTATTCAGACCCTTTACTCAGTACTTTGTTTAAGCACCGTTGGCAGTGATTACAGCCAAAGTCTTAATGTGTATGACGCTACAAGCTTGGCACACCTGTATTTGGGGAGTTTCTCCCATTCCTCTCTGCAGATCCTCTCAAGCTCTGTCAGGTTGGATTGGGTGTGTCGCTGCACAGCTATTTTCAGGTCTCCAGAGATGTTCGATTGGGTTTGAGTCCCGGCTCTGGCTGGGCCACTCAAGGACATTCAGAGACTTGTCCCGAAGCCACTCCTGCGTTGTCTTGGCTGTGTGCTTAGGGTCGTTGTCCTGTTGGAAGGTGAACCTTCGCCCCGGTCTTGAGGTCCTGAGCGCACTGGAGCAGGTTTTCATCAAGGATCTCTCTGTACTTTGCTCCAATCATCTTTCCCTTGATCCTGACTAGGCTCCCAGTCCCTGCCGCTGAACAACATCCCCGCAGCATAATGCTTCCACCACCATGCTTCACCATAAGGATGGTGCCAGGTTTCCTCCAGACGTGATGCTTGTCATTCAGGCCAAGAAGTTCAATCTTGGTTTCATCAGACCAGAGTATCTTGTTTCTCATGGTCCGAGTCCTTTAGGTGCCTTTTAGCAAACTCCAAGAGGGCTGTCATGTGCCTTTTGCTGAGGAGTGGCTTCCGTCTGGCCACTCTACCATAAGGGCCTTATTGGTGGAGTGCTGAAGAGATGGTTGTCCTTCTGGAAGGTTCTCAGATTTCCATAGAGGAACTCTGGAGCTCTGTCAGTGACCATCATGTTCTTGGTCACCTATATAGACAGTTGTGTGACTTTCCAAATCATCACCAATTAATTGAATTTACCACAGTTGGACTCCAATTAAGTTTTAGAAACATCTCAAGGATGATCAATGGAAACAGGATCCACCATTTCGAGTCTCATAGCAAATGTTGTGAATACTTATGTAAACAAGGTATTTCTGCTGTTTTTATTTTTAATACATTTGCAAAAATGTCTAAGAACCTGTTTTCACTTTGTCATTATGAGGTATTGTGTGTAGATTGATGAGGATTTTTTTTATTTAATCCATTTCAGAATAAGGCTGTAATGAATCAAATTGTGGAAAAAGTAAAGGGGTCTGAGGACTTTCCTAATGCACTGTACATATCCAAAAGTGGACCTAGAATTTTGTCCTTGAATATCTATTGGGAGCCCATCTGGACCTTCCGCTTTACCTCCCTTCATATTGAAAATAGCATCAGATATTTCAACACCATCCAATTCCAGATCCAATTTAGTGTCTTCTGAAGTAGAGGGAAAATCAAGACCTGACTAGTTCAGTTCTCAGGAGATTCAGAGTTGTAAAGTGTGTTGTAGTAGGAAGCAAATGTTTGGTTTATTTCTACAGGATCCATTGATAATTGTCCTTGTAAATTATGAATTGCATTAAAGGCTGAATTTTACTTCTTAATGTGCCAGGCCAGCAATTTACCAGGTTTTTCACCTTGATCATAGGACTGTTTCAGCCTAGTTAAGCTGTTTGCAGCCTTTGAGGTGGGAAGTTCTTCATACTGAGCTTTAAGACCAAATCATTCATTGTTTACTTCTACTGAGTTATCCAAAAAAGCTTCCCTCTCCAATTCTCTCATTTTGCTCTCCGTCTCTCATTTTCTGATTTTTTTAGATTTGAAACTGGTAAAATGTATAATTTGCCCCCAAATATGTGCTTTGAAAGCCTCCCATCTGGTACTCGCTGACGTTTGGTCAGTGTTCAATGTCAAATAAACATCTATATGCACTCCAACGTAATGTAAGAAGTCTGGATCCTGTAACCATCTGGGATGCAAACGCCATCAAGAGGATCCTTTTACTAGTTTTGTATCCCTATAAAATAATCACACAGGGGAATGGTCACTCAGAACATACTATCATATCCATTTCCTGCTACATTGGGAAGCAATGAGCAAGAAACTAAAAAGTAGTCTACATGAGAATATGATTTAAATGTTGACGAGTAACATGAATACTCCCTTTTACTCGGGTTCTGAGTCCTCCAAGGTTCACATAGATTTAAGTCCTTAATGAAATGCTGTAATTTCTTTCTACTCTGCGAGTGGGAAGTGTCTAAACCATAGGAGCGATCTAGATGAGGATCAAGAGTGCAATTAAAGTCCCCTGCCATTAGGACTTTACCAGGAATGGAGGCTATCAATAGAAATACATTCTCAAAGAATTTGGGATTATCATCATTAGGACCATAAACATTAACCAGATTAATATGCTCATTCAAAAGAGTTCCCTGTATCAAAATGTATCTACCAGCTGTATCAGTTATAATAGTATCCACTTGAAACGGAACAGATTAGTGAATTAAAACCATAATACCATGAGAATGAGAGGAGAAACAGGATGCTACTACTTGCCCTTGTCATCTCCTGCATACTTTAAGTAGCTCATCCTTCAACAGGTGAGTTTCTTGTAGGAACACAATAGATGAATGAAGTTGTTTTAAGCCTAGTAATAACCTGTTTTAAACTTGGATAGTTTACAAACTACACAGACATTCCACAAAGTACATTTAAGTTTTGCATTTGAAGTCATTTAACCAAAGATGTAAACATGGAATAAGCTATAGCATAAAGGCATATCTAAAATATGTTTAGTAACCTCAAGGATCGCAGGAATATTTTGTAGTGAGGAAAATATGTAAAGATCTGTTGGAAGAAACAAACATAAATCTATCCTAACAACACATGGTATTTTGCTAGTAGCCTATCTAGCAAGATGATATAATAATAATAATAATAATATGCCATTTAGCAGACGCTTTTATCCAAAGCGACTTACAGTCATACATTATTTTTTTTGTGTATGGGAAATATGTGAAATATCACGTAGTATTTGTTTGAAAAGTAGCAAAGAATAGCTCCACCTGAAACAGTAACGCTAGTTAGTGAAGCCTGAGACTAACGTTAACGTTACAGTATGGACCGTCCAAAATAGTGGTAGATGATCCACAACACAGGGTCTGCTGCTAGTAGCTACCAAGTAACAATATGGCCCATACGTATAGCGTTAACGTAGTATACCATGATATGTTTATAAACCAGAAAAAGTATCAAAGATCAGAAATGAACAGCCTACGTGAGAAAAAGAGATATCATTGAATATGTGCTACGTTACCCAAAGGCCCTTTGCACATGATGTTAGGCTTGCACCTGAGTGTCAATCATTTTAGTCCAAGGATATGATCAAAAGGCCTCCATTCTTAAATGGATGAAGTTTGGAACCACCAATACTTTTTCTAGATCTGGCCGCCCGGACGAACTAAGCAATCGGGGGAAAAGGGCCTTGGTCAGGGAGGTAACCAAGAAGCCGGTGGTCACTGAGTTCCTCTGGTGATGGGAGAACCTTCCAGAAGGACAGCCATCTCTGCAGCACTCAACCAATCAGGCCTTTATGGTAGAGGGGCCAGATGGATGCAACTCCTCATGAAAAGGCACAAATCTTTGCTCGCTGGGAGTTTGCCAAAAAACACTTAAAGGACTCTCAGACCGAAAAACAAGATTCTCTGGTCTGATGAAACCAAAATTGAACTCTTTGGCCTGAATGTCAAGCGTCACGTCTGTAGGAATCCTGGCACCATCCCAACGGCGAAGCATGGTGGTGGCAACATCATGCTGTGGGGATGCTTTTCAGTGGCAGGGACTGGGAGACTAGTCAGGATCGAGGGAAAGATGAACGGAGCAAAGTACAGAGAGAACTGAAAATAGCTGTGTGGCGACACTACCCATCTTAACTGACAAGCTTGAGAGGATCTGCAGAGAAACTCCCCAAATACAGGTATGCCAAGCTTGTAGCGTCATACCCAAGAATACTTGAGGCTGTAATCACTGCCAAAGGAGCTTCAACAAAGTACTGAGTAAAGTCTGAATACAGTTTTTTTATTATTATTATTTTTGCAAAAATTGTCATAAAACATAGCGGTCAAACAGGGAAATGGTTCCAATCATTTTTCCTTTTTATTCATTTTAGAAACACTTAAAATAATGGCTGTGTTTCGTGTAGGCTTACCCTGGCGTGACTTTTAGCAATATTTGGCTCTATTTCCTTTCAGATTATAAAACTCTTTCATCAAAGTAGACATCATGCAAAACAACAACACTGCAAGCTCCTGCACGTCATCTCTAGCTGTAACCTTTGATAACAGGTATTGTGTCAATTTAAAACTAATTAACTGTGGTGGCAGGTGCAGTGATGACCGCTGAGAAGGAGCTGAGTGTAGAGGGAAGCAGTGTGGTGAGGGAGGTTATCGTCTAGTGTATAAAGAGGGATACGTCCTCCAGTAGCTCAGAGATAGAACCTGGCGAGAGTGAGGATGAATTACCTGCGGTGAGGAACTCCGAGTTTGGGCCTCGTTCCAAGGATGATTCTGGCCCAGTGGGAGTGAGATTTGTAGAGAGAATGGATCCATATGTGGTGTCAGGTTAGGTGGAGAAGAGGTTGGGGACTGTTGAATTGTTGAAGGTAACTGAGTGGACTCGTGATGATTTATTGTTTCTCCTCTGTCCAGAGGGAGCGGGCGCTGCGGATTACGTGATTAGGGACAGGAATTGTGACTTGAATTGCTCTCCGGAACAGTGTGGCATTGAAAGGAGTGATAACAGGGTTAGGTTTAAGTGTTGAGAATGAGCAGTTGAAATGGAAGATTCCAGGTGTCTGTGACGCCCTCCGTTTTGGTGAGTCGTAGATCCGGTGTAGAGCGTGGGGAAACAGAGAATACATTATCTGTCATGCTGGATTTTGATGCATAGTCTCTGCCAGATAAGATCAAGGTAGTCAGTAGGTCAGTTATCCCGTGAGTGATTTTGTTCCGTAAATACTACAGTGTTTTAGGTGTGAAGTTTATGGGCCTGTTGCAGCAGTGTGTAGGCGTGAGATGCCTAGATGTGACAAGTGTGCAGGAGGGCATGAGATGAGAAATGTGTGGTATCGGTGGAGAAAGTTCTGTGTGTTAGTTGTGGGGGTGCTAACGGGCTGGAGATCTGAGAGGTGTCAGGTGAGAGAAAGGCAGATTGTGGACCTCTATAGCTCAACTGTAGCTCAATTGATAGAGCACGGCACTTGTAACGGGTAGTGGGTTCGATCCCCGGGACCACCCATACGTAAAAATGTATGCGCACATGACTGTAAGTCGCTTTGGATAAAGCGTCTGCTAAATGGCATATTATTATTATTAGATTGAGGTTGCCAGGGTTACAGTAGTACAGAAAGTGTTGTAGCAGAAGCAGTGAAGAGAGTGGTGGAGGAAGATGGGTACATGGTGAGGATTCCTGTGAGTAGGCAGAGACCAAGAGAGAGTGTTGGGAAGAGTATGTGCTTCAGTAAGGTGGGCTTTTTAGCATTTATAGCAATGGTTTTCAATTGTACTGCAGAAATGGATAAAAAAGTCCCCGAAAATAGAGGCTGTGGTGGCAGCGGCAGAGAAGTACTTGGGATTGCGAGGATTTACTGCAGAACAGCTGCAGGGGGTGTTGAGTGGTAGTGGTCTGGCGTAGGACTAGATGGTGTTAAATAGTGGAATGGGGTGGTGGGTTTTTGTCGTGGAAAATCGCCACGAAGGGACTCAAAGTCAAATGAGTCCCTTGTTGGAGAGGTACCAACAAATGTAAAAGCACCATAGTACACGTCGGTTGGGAGCTCTGCCGGGGCAGTCCCGTTAGTTGTCCTATATACTGCTTACACAGACAAGTTATATTTGCATGATTTTAGCTTTATTAATAATTAATTAATCATTAACATTTGGTTCCTGCATGTGACCGACCAATACCTCACAAGGCTTCTTCTCTCCAAGCTGAGACCTTGAAACTGAGATATCCCTTTTGGATCCCAGAACAATGTTCTGGGCGTACTGCCAATTGGTCTGAGGAGGTCAGTCATCTGCACGAACCAAGAACATTTACCCTCACATTTTTTAGAGCAGGCTAATACTGCAATTTTGTATTAATTACCGTATCAATGAATTTATTGTATATAGGCTGTGATTGGCCTCACACACCAGTACAGTAGGTGGCGGTGTATGCACCTAAAAGTTGAATGCGCTCCGCCAACCAAATCCCGAAGAAGAAGGATGGAGAATGTGAAAAAGGAGCAGCGTTCATCTTTATTATTGATGTTTGATGAAGAGTATCTACCACCCTATGTAAAGCTGGGATATATAATATACCCCATAAGAGAGTTTGTGTAAAACCTGATGCAATGCAAGAAATGTACAAAGTTTGGCCACATGTCAAGTGTTTGCAGACGGAAGGAATATGTTATTGAAGAGCATGTGAATGTAAAATGTTGTAACTGTGGTGGGGGTCATATTCCTGAATTCCCAGAGTGCCCTGTTAGGGTGAAAGAGGTTGAGGTGTCAAGGATCAGGGCTGTACAGCAAATATCCTATGTGGAGGCGGTGAAGAGAGTTATAGTAGCAAGAGGCCACAGTTCTGAAGAAGATATGGCGGTGGATGCACTGCAACCAGTTGCAAATGTTGTACGTCAATCAAGTGATCTGGATACACTTATTTTGAAGGTGGATTTTTTAGTATTTATAGCCACAGTTATTAATTTTACTGCACAATAAGTCCAAGAAGCTGGACATCATTATATCTGTAGCTGAGAAGTTTTTGGGCCTCCAAGACTTCACGGCAGAAGCCCTGCAAGGTCTACTGTAGCCAGAAAATGTTCCACCCTCACAGGATCCTTCTGAGCCTGTGTAGGGACCTGATTAGAACAGAAAAGCAGGCTGATTTAGTTCAATTTTAATATAGTTATTGATAGTTTGTATGATTTTTTAGAAATACTGTATACACTGAACAAACATATAAACCAGGGGTGTCAAACGTACGGCCCGCGGGCCGGATCAGGCCCGCAAACGGGTTTAATCCGGCCCGCGAGATTATAAACAAAAAAAAAATATATATATATATATATATTATTTTTTATTTTTAGTATAAAAATGCGCTGCAATTTTTCAATAAAATAAACTGCTGTTCCAATTGCGTCCACTGGATGGCGCAATAGCAATTGTGTTAAGCAAGCAAACTGTTTATACCGGGGCAGAGCAAGTAGGTCAAGCACGTGCAGCCAATGAGCTACTTTGTTTTGCCCGCGATATTTATTACGGCTTCTACTTTTAACATTATGTGCTTTGGCACCCTCATTGCTCCAATATGTCTCTGTCAAAAAAGAGAAAAGTGGAGAGTGTTCCAAGAAAAATGGTCATCCTATTTAATCACGGAATTGAATGGGAAAGCTGTATGTTTGGTGTGTTCAGAGCATGTTGCAGTGCTGAAAGAATATAACCTTCATCGCCACTATGTGAGTCTTCATGCCGACAAATATGACAACTTTCAAGGACAGCGGAGATGAGAGAAGGTGAATGAACTGTTGGCGGGTCTGAAGAAACAGCAGTCTGTGTTTACTCACAGCCGAGACATCAGTGACGCTGCAGTGAAAGCTAGCTACCTCATTGCTAATGAAATCGCAGTGGCTTCAAAACCATTTAGTGAGGGTGAATTTGTAAAAACATGCATGATGAAGGCAGCGGAGATTGTGTGCCCTGAAAAGCGGCAGGCTTTTGCAAATATCAGCCTGACAAGAAACACAGTTGCAGACAGGATTTCCGATCTTTCAGTGGATTTGGACAGCCAGTTGAAGCAAAAAGTAAAGTCATTTATTGCGTTTTCGGTTGCAATTGATGAAAGCACGGACATTACAGATGTTGCACAACTGGCCATTTTTTCATCCGCGGAGTTGATGACACATTGACCGTCACCGAGGAGTTCGTGGAGTTGGTGCCGATGACAGATACAACGACAGCAGCTGATGTTTTTACCGCACTCGTCGGCGCGCTGGACAGGGTCGGAGTGGACTGGTCCCGCGCTGTCAGCCTGGCTACAGATGGTGCGCCCTCAATGATCGGGAAAAAAGCAGGCGTTGTGACAAAGTTCAGAGAGAAAGTGCAATCTGCAAATGGAGGACGTGATTTTTTGACTTTTCACTGTATTTTGCACCAGGAGGCTTTGTGTTGCAAGTCATTAAAGATGGATAACGTCATGAAGGTGGTCATCCAAACTGTTAATTTCATCCGATCCAGAAGCCTGAATCACCGTCAGTTTGACAGCCTTCTCAGAGAGAAAGACCACATCTATGGCCTGCCATACCACACTGAGGTAAGATGGTTAAGCCGAGGTGCTGTGCTGAGACGTTTCTTTGATTTACGAGAAGAAATTGAACAGTTCATGGAAGAAAAGGGCAAACCAGTGTTAGAATTTCATTCCGCAGAATGGATGCCGGACCTTGCATTTATGGTGGATGTTACAGAGCACCTGAATAACTTGAACAAACAGCTGCAAGGGCGCAACAAAGTTGTCACGCAGTATTATGACAGCATACGTTCTTTCAAGTTGAAGCTGTCATTGTGGGAGACGCAACTTGCCGGTGGTGATGCAGCTCACTTCCCCTGTCTGAAAAATGTGTGCGCGACCCAACATGTGGCAAACATGAAGCGGTTCAAAGATAAAATAACTGGACTGTTACGGGAGTTTGAGCAACGCTTTCAGATTTATGTTTATATGTTTTTATGTTGATGTGCTATTGTTTTTAATTGATTTTATTTTATTTGTATATTTAACCTATTCTTGACTCTGTGGTTCTTGCACTTGTTTGGGGAACAGGATTTCATTATTTTTATCTACATTTCTGCCTGAGAAATGACACCCTGATATAGTTCTGTGATCTGTGATATACTTCTGTGAATCACTGAGGCATTGTGTGTTTGTGTGTTCTTTGTCCTCAGAACTTTCAAATAACTTGAGGTGTTTTATGATTAATAGTGATGTTGTGCTTTTGGACACTGTCCTCAGGCTCCAGCTTTATGTTTATATGTTTTTGTGTTGATGTGCTATTGTTTTTAATTGATTTTATTTTATTTGTATATTTAACCTATTCTTGACTCTGTGGTTCTTGCACTTGTTTGGGGAACAGGATTTCATTATTTTTATCTACATTTCTGCCTGAGAAATGACACCCTGATATAGTTCTGTGATCTGTGAAACAGTTCTGTTAATCACTGAGGCATTGTGTGTTTGTGTGTTCTTTTTCTTTAGAATTTTCAAATAAACTTGACGTGTTTTATGATTAATAGTGATGTTGTGCTTGTACTATTTTGGACACACTGTCCTCAGGCTCCAGCTTTATGTTGTATGTTGATCGTATTAAAACAAAGAAAACAATCTGAAGTTGTTGTTTTTAAGTTATATATACCATGATTTTTCCGGTCCGGCCCACTTGGGAATAGATTTTCCTCCATGTGGCCCCTGAGCTAAAATGAGTTTGACACCCCTGATATAAACGCAACATGTAAAGTGTTGGTCCCATGTTTCATGAGGTGAAATAAAAGATCCCAGAAATGTTCCAGACACAAACTTATTTCTAAAATGTTGTGCACACATTTGTTTACATCCCAGTTAGTGAGCATTTCTCCTTTGCCAAGATAATCCATCCACCTGACAGGTGTGGTATATCAAGAAGCTGATTAAATAGCATGATCATCATTACACAGGTGCACCTTGTGCTGGGGACAAGAGTAGCTGAATAGGTTCTTGGCAGCATCTAATGGGGATCCCTAACAAATACAAAAATGCCACTCTAAAATGTGCAGTTTTTTCACACAACACAATGCCACAGATGTGTCAAGTTTTGAGGGAGCATGCAATTGGCATGCTGACTGCAGGAATGTCCACCAGAGCTGTTGCCAGAGAATGTTAGGTTAATTTCTCTACCATTAGCTGCCTCCAATGTTGTTTTAGAGAATTTTGCCCAACCAGCCTCACAACTGCTGACCACCGTGTAATGGCGTTGTGTGGGCGTGCGGTTTGCTGATGTCAGTGTTGTGAACAGAGTACCCCATGGTGGTATCGGGGTTATGGTACAGTGGGGGAAAAAAGTATTTGGTCAATAACAAAAGTTTCTCAATACTTTGTTATATACCCTTTGTTGGCAATGACACAGGTCAAACATTTTCTGTAATTCTTCACAAGGTTTTCACACACTGTTGCTGGTATTTTGGCCCATTCCTCCATGCAGATCTCCTCTAGAGCAGTGATGTTTTGGGGCTGTCGCTGGGCAACACGGACTTTCAACTCCCTCCAAAGATTTTCTATGGGGTTGAGATCTGGAGACTGGCTAGGCCACTCCAGGACCTTGATATGCTTCTTACGAAGCCACTCCTTCATTGCCCGGGCAGTGTGTTTGGGATCATTGTCATGCTGAAAGACCCAGCCACGTTTCATCTTCAATGCCCTTGCTGATGGAAGGAGGTTTTCACTCAAAATCTCACGATACATGGCCCCATTCATTCTTTCCTTTACACGGATCAGTCGTCCTGGTCCCTTTGCAGAAAAACTGCCCGAAAGCATGATGTTTCCACCCCCATGCTTCACAGTAGGTATGGTGTTCTTTGGATGCAACTCAGCATTCTTTGTCCTCCAAACACGACGAGTTGAGTTTTTACCCAAAAGTTATATTTTGGTTTCATCTGACCATATGACATTCTCCCAATCCTCTTCTGGATCATCCAAATGCACTCTAGCAAACTTCAGACGGGCCTGAACATGTACTGGCTTAAGCAGGGGGACACGTCTGGCACTGCAGGATTTGAGTCCCTGGCGGCGTAGTGTGATACTGATGGTAGGCTTTGTTACTTTGGTCCCAGCTCTCTGCAGGTCATTCACTAGGTCCCCCCGTGTGGTTCTGTGATTTTTGCTCACCGTTCTTGTGATCATTTTGACCCCACGGGGTGAGATCTTGCGTGGAGCTCCAGATCGAGGGAGATTATCAGTGGTCTTGTATGTCTTCCATTTCCTAATAATTGCTCCCACAGTTGACTTCTTCAAACCAAGCATCTTACCTATTGCAGATTCAGTCTTCCCAGCCTGGTGCAGGTCTACAATTTTGTTTCTGGTGTTGTTTGACAGCTCTTTGGTCTTGGCCATAGTGGAGTTTGGAGTGTGACTGTTTGAGGTTGTGGACAGGTGTCTTTTATACTGATAACAAGTTCAAACAGGTGCCATTAATACAGGTAACGAGTGGAGGACAGAGGAGCCTCTTAAAGAAGAAGTTACAGGTCTGTGAGAGACAGAAATCTTGCTTGTTTGTAGGTGACCAAATACTTATTTTCCACCATAATTGGCAAATAAATTCATAAAAAATCCTAAAATGTGATTTTCTGGAAAAAAAATCTCAATTTGTCTGTCATAGTTGACGTGTAGTACCTATGATGAAAATTACAGGCCTCTCATCTTTTTAAGTGGGAGAACTTGCACAATTGGTGGCTGACTAAATACTTCCCCCCCCCCGCTGTATGGCATGGCATAAGCTACAGACAACTAATCCAATTGCATTTTATCGATGGCAGTTTGAATGCACAGAGATGCCATGACAAGATCCTGAGGACCATTAAATACTTATTTCCCTCATTAAAATGCTAATACATTTATAAAATTTTTGACATGCGTTTTTCTGGATTTCTTTGTTGTTATTCTGTCTCATTGTTCAAATAAACCTACTATTAAAATTATAGACTGATCATGTCGTTGTCAGTGGACAAACGTACAAAATCAGCAGGGGATCAAATACTTTTTTCCCTCACTGTACATGGTTTGACACCAGTATTGCCAGCATTTGTTTTATTCACTGGGCTATCTAGAGTGATCAGAGAGTAGACTAAAGAAGGGAAGTAGACAAACTGCCAATGTTTTAAAGTTCTATTAAATGAGTCTGTGTAGTTACTAACCCTTGTGATAGTGAGTGGAGGATGATATGGCTCATCATTTTCACTCATTTTTGCCTTCGACTGTTGAATAGCTTTCAGGTCTGACCCCATTAAGTTGACTGGTCAATTGTTTGGTCAATAGAGAGGCTGTTGGTCGACCAATATTTTTTTTGTCAAGCAGTGGCAAATATACCAGTCAGAAGTTTGGACACACATTTACATTTACGTCATTTAGCAGACGCTCTTATCCAGAGCGACTTACAAATTGGTGCATTCACCTCATAGCCAGTGGGATAACCACTTTACAATATGTTTTGTTTTGTTTTTTTTGGGGGGGGGTTACTTTATCCTATCCCAGGTATTCCTTAAAGAGGTGGGGTTTTCTTAATTTTTTACTATTTTCTACATTGTAGAATAATAGTGAAGACATCTAGAGTATGAAATAACACATATGGAGTCATGTAGTAACCATAAAGGTGTTAAACAAATCAAATATATTTTAGATTTTAGATTCTTCAAAGTAGCCATCCTTTACCTTGATGACAGCTTTGCACACTCTGGGCATTCTCTCAACCAGCTTCACCTGGAATGCTTTTCCAACAGTCTTGAAGTGTTGTGGAAAATAATCACACTACTTTATTACAAATCAAAATACTTCCAGAGTTTTTGTAGAATTAAGAATGACTATTATAATTTCAACAAAGCCGATGCCAGTCTGCAGAGTAGCACCTCCTCTTCCTCTCTCTCCATCTTATATAGTGCCCTCCACACACCCTAGCTTTAAAATCCCTCCCTCTTCAGTTTTATTGCTCTGCCCACTCCCATTGTCTATGGTGGCGGCTAAATTCGACTTTCATTCAGTTCAGAATCACATAGTACTACAATCAATCACTCCCCTGTCTTGCAAAAACACTCATGTTTAGTTTAAACTCTGTTCAACCCTGGCGCCGAGAGAGACAAAATGCCACAGGCTAGTTTCAGTCTTTGATAAGATAGGACAGCCATGGATTTATGTAAGAGCAATCAATTAGACCCTAAGTTTGATTCCCACTTTCCCACACACACACAGTGAAATGACCCAATTAAGTTCCTGGCCCAGCAACAAAGAATTCTAACTATGTTCGTGATTAACCCAGTTTTATCTCATAGTTCACTAAAAAATCTCCATCAGAAGCAGTTCACACACATGCTGAGCACTTGTTGGCTGCTTTTCCTTCACTCTGCGGTCCAACTCATCCCAAACCATCTCAATTGGGTTGAGGTCGGATGATTGTAGAGGCCAGGTCATCTGATGCAGCCCGTACACAGCCTGGAGGTGTGTTGTGTCATTGTCCTGTTGAAAAACAAATGATAATCCCACTATGGCCAAACCAGATGGGATGGTGTATCGCTGCAGAATGCTGTGGTAGCCATGCTGGGTAAGTGTGCCTTGAATTCAAAATAAATCACCAGCAAAGCACCATCACACCACCTCCTCCATGCTTCACGGTGGGAACCAAACATGTAGAGATCATCCGTTCACCTACTCTGCGTCTCACAAAGACACTGCGGTTGGAACCAAAAATCTCAAATTTGGACACATCAGACAAAAGGACAGATTTCCACCAGTCTAATGTCCATTGCTCATGTTGTTTGGCCCAAGCAAGTCTCTTCTACTTGTTGGTGTCCTTTAGTAGTGGTTTCCTTCCAGCAATTCGACCATGAAGGCCTGATTCACGCAGTCTCCTCTGAACAGTTGATGTTGAGATGTGTCTGTTACTTGAAGTCTGTGAAGCATTTATTTGGGCTGCAATTTCTGAGGCTGGTAACTCTAATGAACTTATCCCTTGCAGCAGAGGTAACTCTGGGTCTTCCTTTCCTGTGGCGGTCCTCATGAGAGCCAGTTTCATCATAGCGTTTGATGGTTTTTGCGAATGCACTTGAAGAAACTTTCAAAGTTCTTGAAATGTTCCATATTGACTGACCTTCATGTCTTAAAGTAATGATGGACTGTTGTTTCTCTTTGCTTATTTGAGCTGTTCTTGCAATAATATGGACTTGGTCTTTTACCAAATAGGCCTATCTTCTGGATACCACCCCTACCTTGTCACAACACAACTGATTGGCTCAAGCACATTAAGATATTCCACAAATTAACTTTTAACAAGGGACACCTGTTGATTGAAATGCATTCCAGGTGACTACGTCGAAGCTGGTTAAGAAAATGCCAAGAGTGTGCAAAGCTGTCATCAAGGCAAAGGTTGCCTACTTTGAAGAATCTCAAATATAAAATATATATTTTGATTTGTTTAACACTTTTTTGGGTACTACATTATTCCATATGTGTTATTTCATAGTTGTGATGTCTTCACTATTATTCTACAATGTAGAAAATAGTAACAATAAAGAAAACCCCTGGAATGAGTTTGAATTTGGGAAAATCTACTATAGGTTAAGTACCGGCACCTATTTCTGTCAAAGTCAAGCACTGAAGAGATAGATAATATAACAAGATGAGTATATTTTTAGAGAATAAAGAAAGTGCCAGAACTGTCAAGACAATAACTTTTTGTGACTGTTTCTCATTGTTACTACAGGACGACTAGAATTAAATCTGAGGCCGGTAACATCAATAGTGAGGACAAACCCAGCCAGCCTCTCTCCTTCCACACTAAGTCCAAACCTACAGTCACTGGGTCCTGATTGTGACAGTGGTGCCCAGTTTGCGCTGCAGGATCCAGAGATGGCATCAGTGAAGCTGGAAGACTGCAGTCAAACACTGGAGCTGAATGTCAACACTAAAGATGAAGAAGAGGAGGAGAAGATTGGGAAATATGTTTCTCATGGTAAGAGTAGATTCTATCTAATTAAGTTTGTTATTCATTCCAATTTCCCAATGTGCATGAAAAGTTGCAGTAGAACTGTTTCACGATGAAATTTGTCAATGAGAAGGTACATATTATTTCATGCCACTGGTTTGACACCAGTATTGCCAGCATTTGTTTTATTCACTGTGCTATCTGGAGTGCTCAGAGAGTAGACTAAAGAAGTGAAGTAGACAATCTTCATAAAATACATTTGATTGACATGTATAATCCACCAACTCACTGGTTCTTCTGATGTTGTTCACACAGGATACCATGTTGAGACATTCTCTACATCCAACGAGCAACAGCAGGAAGATCACAGAGCTAAGAGGTCTCACCACTGCCCACATTGTGAGAAGAGTTTCTCAATTCTATCAAAGTTAAAAATACACCTACAAATACACACAGGAGAGAATCTGAATTCCTGTACTGACTGTGGGAAGAATTTCACAACATCAAAGGCTCTGACAGTTCATCAGAGAGTGCACACAGGAGAGAAGCCTTACTCCTGCTCTGACTGTGGAAAATGCTTCACAACATCAACTGAGCTAACATTTCATCAGAGAACACACAAAGGAGAGAAGCCTTACTCCTGCGCTGACTGTGGGACAAGTTTCTCTCAACTGGGCCACTTTAAAACACATGAACGTATACATACAGGAGAGAAGCCTTACTCCTGTGCTGACTGTGTAAAGTGCTTCAAAACATCATTTGAGCTAAAAGTTCATCAGAGAACACACACAGGAGAGAAGCCTTACTCCTGCGCTGACTGTGGGAAAAGTTTCTCTCGACTGGGCAAATTTAAAATACATGAACGTATACATACAGGAGAGAAGCCTTACTCCTGCTCTGACTGTGGGAAAAGTTTCTCTCGACTGGACAAATTTAAAATACATGAACGTATACATACAGGAGAGAAGCCTTACTCCTGCTCTGACTGTGGGGCAAGTTTCTCTCAACTTTACACCATAAAACAACATCAACGTATACATACAGGAGAGAAGCCTTACTCCTGCTCTGACTGTGGGAAAAGTTTCTCTCGACTGGGCCAACTTAAAATACATGAACGTATACATACAGGAGAGAAGCCTTACTCCTGCTCTGACTGTGTAAAGTGCTTCAAAACATCATTTGAGCTTAAAGTTCATCAGAGAACACACACAGGATAGAAGCCTTACTCCTGCTCTGACTGTGGGGAAAGTTTCTCTCAACCTGGCAACTTAAAACATCATCAACGTATACATACGGGAGAGAAGCCGTTTTCCTGCTCTGACTGTGGAAAGATTTATTCTCAAATTGGCCATTTAAAAAGACACCAAGGTAAACATAAATGAGAGAAGCCTTCCCACTGATCGAAAAACAACAGTTGAGCTGCAAGGTCATCAGAGAACACACACAGGAGAGAAGCCTTGCTTCTGCTCTTAATATGGCAAGAGTTTCTCTTGATTGGCCAACGTAAAAACACACCAACGTTACACACTGGAGAAAATACCTATCACTGCACTGACTGAGACGAGATTCTACAGATTGGGCAAATTAAAAAGACACCAACGTATACATAAGAAGTGGTAGTGGATTGGATCAAATGAAGAAAGCATAGAACACTATTGTAGTCCTTATGTTTCTCACCGTGAGAGGACTGTGCAGAGGAAAGGAAGCGTTCTAGAATGTTAGCATCTCTTTACTTTACTGATCAGTGTTCACCTGGTCAGTTTTGCTGTGCTTAGGTAGCTTCTACTGTAAAGGTATTGAGATTACCTTGGTAGGGAGGACTAGGGTATGGAGGAAACCACGAGTACATGCATCCATGCCGTGTGTCAGCATTGCAGGCTGGTGGTGGTGGTGGGGGGTGTGTTTTCATGGCACACATTGGGCCCCTTGATAAAAGTGGAGCAACGTTTGAATGCCACAGGATATCTAAACATCATTGTCAATCAGGTGTATCCCTTCATGGTAGCAGTTATCCATCTGCAAATAATTTTTTTCAGCAGGATTATGCCCCATGCAACAAGGCTTGTCCAGGAATGGTTCCACAAACATGACAGTGAATTCAGGTTACTGCAGTGGCCTTCCGAGGCACCAGATCTCAATCCAATTGTGCATCTGTTGTAGGAGATGGAACGAGCTATTCTGAGTAGAAATCCACTACCATTCAACTTGACACAACTGTGGGAAGCGTTGCAGTCAACATGGGCCAGCATCCCTGTGGAATGCTTTCGACACCTTGTAGAGTCCATGCCCCAAAGAATTAAGGCTGTTCTGATGACAAAGACTATCAGCTGTTCAGAAATGACAGGTCCAGAGAGGGGATGCGAGGAGGGGGCGTGGCTATGTATGTGAATCACAGTATGCAGGCAAAGAGAAGAATAACTGACCTAGAGAAAGAAGTTTGTGTGTCTTCAGCTCCGTCCTAAACAACACCCCAGCTCAGTTTCATCTCTGGTAGTGGAGTGCTCTAACATCCACCATGGGCACATGACAAAACACTGCAGCAGAACACTGTGGATTATCTCATAATCACTGTCCATGTGATCAGGATGTCCTCTCCCCAAATGGGTCTCATCCTGTGTAGAGACTTTAATCACCTGCCCATCAAGATGCTGACAAACTCCCATCCAGACATGAAACAAGTGGTCAAAGACAAGACCACAGAGGGGACTCCATCCTAGATCTGATCAACACAACCCACTGTACTTACTCCTCTGGGAACCAGTGATCACAAATGTCTGCTGTTCTCTCCAAACACAACATCAGGAGGGAGAAGAGAGGTGCAGCGGAAAAAAGGACATCTGGTAACTCAGAACAGAAAGGAGACCTTTGCACGATGTATGGCCAGTACTGACTGGTCTGCCATATATGAGGTGGAGACATTCAACTCCTGCATTCAAACTGCACTTGATGTATGCATGTCAATAAGAAATAAGAAAACAACAACACTGGACAAGCCCTGGATGACTGAAAGAATAAAGGCTGCCATCAGGAAAATACAGAATATTTTCAACAGATGGGGAGAAACAATGACATGGAGAAAATACAGAAACACAGTGCAAATGATTTATCAAGGAAGCAAAGACAAGCTACTACAAAACTGAAATCCAGGACCTAAAGAAGAAAAACCCTAAGGAATGGTGGGACTTCATTAACAATGGACTGGGACCAAAGAAAACATCAGGAGGGAGAATACAGGTCGAGGGAATTGAAGACGACGACGTGGCTGATGTTTTGAATGGCTTCTTTGCTGAGACATGGACAAGCACCACACCTCTTGCCATCTTCCCCCTGCCCATGTCTACAAAGCAGGTTGAGCTGTGCAGCATTGGCCAGTTAAAGCAAGCTCTGACCAGACTCAGAGCACGTAAAGCATGTGGGCCTGATGGCATACCAGCCTGGCTACTAAAGAGCATGCAGAAGATCTAGCCCCTGTCATCAAACACATTGTTAAAACTGTCCCCTGCCCGTAGGAGGTGTTATCTGAGTGCACGATTCAGTATGACTACCTCCCAAAGTCCAGCACTACTACCGCCCTTGTGAAAGCCACATACTCTTGGCTGACAGCTACAGACTCCATAAAACCAACAATGGTGGGTGTGTTACTTGCTGATGTGTCCAAAGCCTTTGATCGAGTAGATCACGCAAAGTTCCTGCAACATCTGTCTGACATTGAACTGTGTCCAAGGTTACTAGCCTGGCTCCACAGCTACACCACCGAAAGAGGGCAGAGGGTGATGGCAACTGGCACATTTAGCCCTTGGTCAGAGGACCATCCACAACCTACACCACTAATCCTAGGAGGACAGGAAGTACCAGTGGTAACAACAACCAAGTATCTTGGTTTTCATCTAGACTCTAACCTCAGTGGTGACACGTGGAGCAGCCAGTGAGAATGGCCTCGATACGCCTTTTTGACTGTTCTTGCCAGTAATGTCCTACTGAAGATCTGGTCACAGTCTATACTATACTGGCCAGGCCTTGTCTGGAATACAGTGGAGTGCTGTTAGTTGGATGCAGTAAAAAGCAGCAGGCCCAACTAGACAGGGTGCAGAGGAGGGCCTTGAGGATCATCTCCAGAGGTGGAGCAGTCCAACCACAGCTCCCGTCACTGCAGAGCATGCGAGAACAGGCTGCAGTGCACCTGGTGAAGGACATGCACACTCTTGACCATCCACTGAATGACCTGCTCCCTCCAAGAAGAGGTAACTGCACCACCAGGCTCCTGAGAAACAGCCACAAACTGTCCTGTATAACTGCCCGTACAAACCGCCTGCGAAACGCCACTCTACCCACTGCTTTTTTTTAAATCACATTTTAATATTTCAACTTCCATCATGAAAAATGTCCTGTAATGTTTCAAGTGTTCTGTATTCTACTTATGTCACGTATTGTGTTATGTATTTAACAGGTAGCCTAGTGGTTAAGAGTGTTGCGCCAGTAACTGAAAGGTCGCTGGCTTGAATCCCGAGCCAACTAGGTCAAAAATCTGTCATTCTGGCCTTGAGCAAGGCAATTAACCCCAATTGGTCCTATAAGTCGCTCTGGATAAGAGCATCTGCTAAATTACAAATATGTAATGAAAAATCATGTTTGTACATTAATTTGTGCTTGGCAACCTCTTCTTCTCTTGTGCATAAATATAACAAAGTGTTTACAGTGAAATAGTTAGTCTATACAGTGCATTCTGAAAGCTTTCAGACCCCTTGAAATAAGTTACAGCCTTATTGTAAAAATGTTTTTTTTTTTTTTTTTTTTTTTTACAAACAACAACAACAACTCCCTCATCAATCTACACACAATACCCCATAATGACAAAGCGGAAACAGGTTTAGACATTTTTGCAAATGTATTAGAAATAAAAAACAGATACCTTATTTACATAAGTATTCCAGACCCTTTGCTATGAATCTCGAAATTTTGCTCAGGTGCATCCTGTTTCCATTGATCTTCCTTGATGTTTCTACAACTTGATTGGAGTCCACCTGAGTTAAATTCAATTGATTGGACATGGTTTGAAAAGGCACACACCTGTCTATATAACATCCCACAGTTGACATTGCATGTCAGAGCAAAAACCAAGCCATGAGGTCGAAGGAATTGTCCGTAGAGTTCCGAGACAGGATTGTGTCGAGGCACAGATCTGGGGAAGGGTACCAAACAATTTCTGCAGCATTGAAGGTCCCCAAGAACACCGTGGCCTCCTCCATTCTAAAATGGAAGAAGTTTGGAATCGCCAAGATTCTTCCTAGAGCTGTCCGCCTGGCCAACTGCGCAATCGGGGGAGAAGGGCCTTGGTCAGGGAGGTGACCAAGAACCAGATGATCACTTTGACAGAGCTCCAGAGTTCAGGCCGCTTTAAGTTTGCCAAGAGGCACCTAAAGGACTCTGACCATGAGAAACAAGATTCTCTGGTCTGTTGTTACCAAGATTGAACTCTTTGGCCTGAATACCAAGCGTCACGTCTGGAGGAAACCTGGCACCATGCCTACAGTGAAGTATGGTTGTGGCAGTATCATGCTGTGTGGATGTTTTTCAGAGGCAGGGACTGGGAGACTAGTCAGGATCGAGGGAATAATGAACGGAGCAAAGTACAGAGAGATCCTTGATGAAAACCTGCTCCAGAGCGCTCAGGACTTCAGACTGGGGCGAAGGTTCACCTGGCCCAGCCAGAGCCCAGACTTGAACCCGATTGAATAATTCTGGAGAGACCAGAAAATAGCTGTGCAGCAACGCTCCCCATCCAACCTGATAGAGTTTGAGAGGATCTGCAGAGAAGAATGGATGAAACTCCCCAAATACAGGTGTGCCAAGCTTGTAGCGTCATACCCAAGAAGACTTGATGCTGTAATCGCTGCCAAAGGTGCTTCAAGAAAGTACTGAGTAAAGGGTCTGAATACTTATGTAAATTTGATATTTCCGTTTTTTATTAATAAATTAGGAAAAACGTCTAAAAACCTGTCTTTTGCTTTGACATTATGGGGTATTGTGTGTAGATTGTTGAGGGGAAAAAACTATTTAACCAATTTTAGAATATGGCTGTAACGTAATAAAATGTGGAAAAAGTCAAGGGGTCTGAATACTTTCAGATTGCACTGTATATAGCCAAGCTATCATTGACTAGGTATTGGCACCCCATGTATATATCCAAGCTATCATTGACTAGGTATTGGCACCCCATGTATATAGCCAAGCTACCATTGCTCATCATGTATTAATTCCTCGTGCTACAATCTTCTTTCCTATTATTATAATTGTTGTATTGTGTTCTCCATTGTTGGTCAACATTTCACTGTTAGTCTACACCTGTTGTTTATCAAACGTGACAATTAAAATGAAATGACTACGTATTTAGTTAATTGTCTTCTAAAACTATACTGAAAAAATATATAAACTTGACATGTAAAGTGTTGGTCCCATGTTTCATGAGCTGAAATAAAAGTTCAATCAATCCACCTGACAGGTGTGGCATATCAAGAAGCTGATTAAACAGCATGATCATTACACAGGTGCACCTTGTGCTGGGTACAATAAAAGGCCACTCTGAAATGTGCAGTTTTGTCACACAACACAATGCCACAGATGTCTACATTTTGAGTGAGTGCGCAATTGGCATGCTGACTGCAGGAATGTTCACAAGAGCTGTTGCCAGAGAATTGAATGTACATTTCTCTACCGAGAATTTGGCAGAACGTCCAACTGGCTCACAGCCGCAGACCACGTGTAACCGTGCAAGCCCAGGACCTCCACATCTGGCATCTTAACCTGCAGGATCATCTGAGACCAGCCACCCGGACAGCTGATGAAACTGAGGGTTATTTATATCTGTAATAAAGCCCTTTTAGTGGGGAAAAATCATTCATATTGGCTGATGGGTGGGCCCCTGTCATGTGAAATCCATAGGTTAGGGCCTAATGAATGTATTTCAATTGACTGATTTCCTTATATGAACTGTACCCCAGTAAAATTGTTGAATGTTTATATTTTTGTTCAGTGAAAATCTTATAAAAAAACTGATGATGAATATGTTTGGAAAACTGCATTGATCTGCCAATGAAAAATAATGTTTGTACATTAATTTGTACTGGTCAACCTCTCCTCCTCTTTTGTATTCAGTTCTTCAATATTAGATCTGACAGTATGAATGGTTCTTATGGTTGTATTCAGTTCTTCCATATTAGATCTGACAGTATGAATGGTTCTTATGGTTGTATTCAGTTCTTCCATATTAGATCTGACAGTATGAATGGTTATTATGGTTGTATTCAGTTCTTCCATATTAGATCTGACAGTATGAATGGCTCTTATAGGCTGAGTGCCTGGAGTGTTTTGGTATGACCACAGTCAGGAGTTCTCTGACCCTGTGATCTCACCAGGACAGAACCACATGTCTCTATCACACTCCAGCCCAGAAGGTGGCAGTGATGTACCTTTAACGTTGGCCTGAACACCACCAATAAACACCATAGAAGAAGAATGCATGCTTAGCAACAACCAAGGGGCCATGCAGCTTTCCACTGTTCCAAAGACTGTCTATTATATGGAACAGATTGGCATGTGACCACTAACAATGTAGACACGTCCTCAAAGATTGGACATTTATCTGTGTTGGTCAAACTCTTCTCTTCTCTATCATTAAATACAACAAAACGATGTTTTAAGTGAAATATTTAGTGTTTGTCTAAAGCTGGAAGAAATACCTGAAATTAGCATCACAAAGATACATTTGACCTATGCACTAACAAGCTTTTTCAATATACGCAGCTTTGTCACCAGCTGCAGTACTGTAGCTTTATTAATCTACTGTACTTCAACATGTACTCACATTGGATGGATTGATTAGGATTCAAACCATGTCTTAAACTGCTACCTAGCAAGTTACAAGCCACAACACAGATGTAAAGTTGCTGTAGAACTGTTTAATGGGGTGTGAAAATATATGTAATCAAAACTACTGGATATCTTTAGAAGGAAAATTGTTCTACAATTTTCTAACACTTTGAAAATGTGGAATAGTTTTTGTAGGTCGGCAGGATAAAAACAATATTGAATCTCTATTAAGATGTAAGCTTGCAAAATGTAAAGGGGTGTGTAGACTTTCACTGTGACTGTATACGTACCATTGACTTGCAGTGGATTTGTGCCACAAATGCTAAAAAGTTAGCAGTTATAACAATAGTAAGATAAACAATATATGCCCAGGACTATATTGAGGGACAGACTGTTGAAATGCCCAGTTGATTATGTAAACAGTCTTGTAGAACTCTGGCATTGATGGTCCATCTGAGGGTGAGTCATTGATATGAATGCTCAGAGTAAAAGAGCTGTGAACTCACCTGTGATGGCCCACGTCTACCACAACCTTTCCTATTGTGTTTGTAAGCACCACAGCATTTTAGGCAGCCATTGTTCAAAATGTGTTCATACATACAGTACAATGGGAGGGCGTGTGGAAGGAACAGGGGAGAACCAGGAGTTTGATCTCTGACTTCTATTTAGGACTGGGATCCCTCTGTGGGCCGGGCTTTTCAGAATATCTCTTGATTCTCTTTTAAACATGCTAGAAACCTAAAGGACAGCCTAGTAAGAGCAGATGAATATGTTCCCCCTCAGCATTTCCTTTCCACCCTCCCCTCAAATCATTGTGAGAACTGTAATGCGATGACCAAGGGGGACTTCTTTCTTCACCCTCATACTGGAAATAAAATGTATGTCCTGGGTAGAATTTCCTGTAAAACAAAATGTGTGGTATATTTCCTGATGTGCCCATGTGGCTATTATTATGTTGGAAAGTCTAAGAGAAAATTGAAAGCTGAAAGAGCAACATCAGAACTGGTGACTAGAAATCCCCTGTAGCCAGAAGCTTTAATGTGGTCGGTTATGTTGTGTGCCAACTTGAGGTTCAAGGGCTTAGAAGTTGTACAGCCAATTTAAGACAGGAGGTGATAGAGAATAATTGTTGTTACAGAGAGAGACATATTATATCCATGACTTACAAACAGAGAAAAACATATTATATCCATGACTTACAAACAGAGAGAGACATATTAAATCCATGACTTACAAACAGAGAGAGACATATTATATCCATGACTTACAAACAGAGAGAGACATATTATATCCATGACTTACAAACAGAGAGAGACATATTATATCCATGACTTACAAACAGAGAGAGACATATTATATCCATGACTTACAAACAGAGAGAGACATATTATATTCATGACTTACAAACAGAGAGAGACATATTATATCCATGACTTACAAACAGAGAGAGACATATTATATCCATGACTTACAAACAGAGAGAGACATATTATATCCATGACTTACAAACAGAGAGAGACATATTATATCCATGACTTACAAACAGAGAGAGACATATTATATCCATGACTTACAAACAGAGAGAGACATATTATATCCATGACTTACAAACAGAGAGAGACATATTATATCCATGACTTACAAACAGAGAGAGACATATTATATCCATGACTTACAAACAGAGAGAGACATATTATATCCATGACTTACAAACAGAGAGAGACATATTATATCCATGACTTACACACAGAGAGAGACATATTATATCCATGACTTACAAACAGAGAGAGACATATTATATCCATGACTTACAAACAGAGAGAGACATATTATATCCATGACTTACACACAGAGAGAGACATATTATATCCATGACTTACAAAAGAGAGAGACATATTATATCCATGACTTACAAACAGAGAGAGACATATTATATCCATGACTTACAAACAGAGAGAGACATATTATATCCATGACTTACAAACAGAGAGAGACATATTATATCCATGACTTACAAACAGAGAGAGACATATTATATCCATGACTTACAAACAGAGAGAGACATATTATATCCATGACTTACACACAGAGAGAGACATATTATATCCATGACTTACAAACAGAGAGAGACATATTATATCCATGACTTACAAACAGAGAGAGACATATTATATCCATGACTTACAAACAGAGAGAGACATATTATATCCATGACTTACACACAGAGAGAGACATATTATATCCATGACTTACAAACAGAGAGAGACATATTATATCCATGACTTACAAACAGAGAGAGACATATTATATCCATGACTTACAAACAGAGAGAGACATATTATATCCATGACTTACACACAGAGAGAGACATATTATATCCATGACTTACAAACAGAGAGAGACATATTATATCCATGACTTACAAACAGAGAGAGACATATTATATCCATGACTTACACACAGAGAGAGACATATTATATCCATGACTTACAAACAGAGAGAGACATATTATATCCATGACTTACAAACAGAGAGAGACATATTATATCCATGACTTACAAACAGAGAGAGACATATTATATCCATGACTTACACACGGAGAGAGACATATTATATCCATGACTTACAAACAGAGAGAGACATATTATATCCATGACTTACAAACAGAGAGAGACATATTATATCTATGACTTACAAACAGAGAGAGACATATTATATTCATGACTTACAAACAGAGAGAGGCATATTATATCCATGACTTACAAACAGAGAGAGACATATTATATCCATGACTTACAAACAGAGAGAGACATATTATATCCATTACTTACATACTTATCTGACACCATAAAGATGATTAAAATATGCAAGCAAGTATTAGGCAATGAGTTGATGTTGACTAGCAAGAATTGGTCTGATAGTGGAATACTAAAGGTAAATAGATTTAATGACATTGTAAAATTAACGATTTACTTACATTTCTTAAATTTTTAGAGGATCTTGGGTTATGTGCCTTGCTCAAGGGCACATTGACAGATTTTTCACCTAGTCTGCTCGGGGATTCGAACTAGCAACCTTTCAGTTACCTTCTGCCCAAGGTGTGAAGCCTAAGTTACAAGTCAATACTGACATTAACAAAACATGAAGTATCTAAACATGATCAGACAGGAAGAGAAAGACAGAGAATCCATAGCTTGTGTCATGGCCCATAGCTCATGAGATAGAGAGAATCCATAGCTTGTGTCGTGGCCCATAGCTCATGGGAGAGAGGTAGAGAGAAAGACGGTGTACACTGAGTGTATTAAACATTAGGAACACCTGCTTCTTTCCCTGCCATAGACTGACCAGGTGAAAGCTATGATCCCTTATCGATGACTCTTGTTAAATCCACTTCAGTGTAGATGAAGGGGAGGAGACGGGTTAAATAAGGATTTTTTGTGTATGTGTTTCATTCAGAGGGTGAATGGGCAAAACAAAATATTTAATTACCTTTGAACAGGGTATGGTAGTAGGTACCATACACACCCATTTTAGTGTGTCAAGAACTGCAACACAGTTTCCCGCAGTTTCAACAGTTTCCCGTGGGTATCAAGAACGGTCCACCACCAAAAGGACATCCAGCCAACTTGACTGGGTAAGCATTGGAGTCAACATGGGCCAGCATCCCTGTGGAAGGCTTTCGACACCTTGTAGAGTCCGTACACTGACAAAGTTAGGCTTTTCTGAGGGCAGAAGGGGGTGCAACTCAATATTAGGAAGGTGTTCCTAATGTTTTGTACACTCAGTATATTTCTCACCACAGCAGGTCAAGAACAAAAGAGAAAGACACATTGAAGCTAAGACCCTTTTAGAACCATTTGACCATGTTTGGATTCAAAATAGGAGTTGTTGATCAATAACATTACTGTTGAGTTAACGTCCAATCAGATATCAGGCCTACAGTATGTTATCACAACAGGAGCTCAGAGATGTGACAGAATGGGGGGTGGTGAGATAATGCATCATTCAGAATGGGGGATGGTGAGATAATGCATCATTCAGAATGGGGGATGGTGAGATAATGCATCATTCAGAATGGGGGATGGTGAGATAATGCATCATTCAGAATGGGGGATGGTGAGATAATGCATCATTCAGAATGGGGGATGGTGAGATAATGCAGCATTCAGAATGGGGGATGGTGAGATAATGCAGCATTCAGAATGGGGGATGGTGAGATAATGCAGCATTCAGAATGGGGGATGGTGAGATAATGCATCATTCAGAATGGGGGATGGTGAGATAATGCAGCATTCAGAATAGGGGGATGTGGGGAGCAACACAGAGAAGGCTGAATTCCTGAGAAGACAGTAAAACCTTTGGGTTGATAAAAGAGAAGTCTGGGGTTGGGCCCGCCACTATAGTACTATCTACATCTAGGAGTTATCTCCAAAAGTAAGACCTCCATAAGTTCATTCTGTCATTCTGACACCCCTGAAGAACTCAACACAACAAAGCTTGTTTTATCGTTGTGTATGAAACGTTGTTATAGAACTGTTTCGATGATAAGATAGATGTTATTTCATGCTACTGAGACTTGCATGGATGACACCAGTATTGTCAGCAATTGTTTTATTAACTGGGCTATCTGGAGTGATCAGAGAGTAGACTAAAGAAGTGAAGTAGACATACTGCCAGTGTTTTGAAGTTCTATGAAATGAGTCTGTGTAGTTGCCAGGGTTGGTGTCAATTCCATTTAAATTCCAGTCAATTCAGGAAGTACACTGTCATTCTAATTCCAATTCTCTTCAATGTTTTTCAATCAGGAAAATTGGTTTACTGGAAACACCTTTCCTCTTTTGACCTCACCCTTTCCCAGTCCCCTCCCACTGCTTGACCCCATCTTCACTAGAGGCTGTTCTCCTACTAATCTCACTGCAACCCCCCTCCAAGTCTCTGATCCCTACTTTGTTTCCTTTTACCTCCATCTCTCCTCCAACCTACCCACTCAGCCCTAACCCAGATGGTCATGCTCCTCCCACTCAGCCCTAACCCAGATGGTCATCCTCCTCCCACTCAGCCCTAACCCAGATGGTCATGCTCCTCCCACTCAGCCCTAACCCAGATGGTCATGCTCCTCCCACTCAGCCCTAACCCAGATGGTCATGCTCCTCCCACTCAGCCCTAACCCAGATGGTAATGCACCGCCCCAATCTTCACTCTCTCTCTCCCGCTTCTCTCGCCTATTTTATCCTATCCTCTCTCATGACTCTGACTTTGCCTCCTGGACCCTACTCTACTCCCTTTCTGCACCCTAGAAAATGTAATTGATACGATTGTGATGCGTTGTTGTCTCACCTAGCTATCTTAAGATGAATGCACTATTGTAAGTCACTCTGGAAAAGAGTGTCTGCTGAATTAGTCAAATTTAAAAATGTGAATTGATATGGAATTGACCCCAACACTGATGGTTACTAACCCTTGTGATAGTGAGTGGAGGATGATATGGCTTTAGAATAGTTTTATTCCCCTGTATTGTGCAGCATACTTATATAAAGTCATTTGTTACCCAGTACAGCCAGAAGAGGACTGGCCACTGCTCAGAGCCTGGTTCCTCTCTAGGTTTCTTCCTAGGTTCCTTCCTTCTAGGGAGTTTTTCCTAGCCACTGTGCTTCTGCATTGCTTGCTCTTTGGGGTTTTAGTCTCGGTACCTGCACCCTCAGCGGAGTCAACAAACACCGGAAGCATCCGTGTTTCAGGGAAAAGGCAGAGAGGAAGGCAAAGCCTGAAAACCGGAAGCTTCTGGTTTCTGTGGACCTGGTTTAGGCATTTATTTTACGCCTGATACGTTAGGTTAGGGCAGTGCTTCTCAATTATTTTCTGTTACGCCCCCCCCTAGGAAGAAGTAAACATTTCGCGTCCCCCAACTCTCCGCTGCGACTGTAAATAGTATCATTTGTCTATAAAATTGTTATAAGTACACCTCTGCATAACATTGTATCCTTATTAATATTAAAGAAAACAAAAAAACAAAAAAGAAATATAGATCAACTTACAAAGAATAACTTTATTAACATTTTTTAGTCTGTAACAGAAAATACTTAAAGTGCATCGATTTGCCTGAAATTAAAAAAATAATTCAAGCCTTATTTAAACTGTAAATATTTTTTGACCATTTGATACTGAAAAATAAAATTAAATATAATCAATACATAATAATACATTCAAATTGATCAGCAACATTAACTCAGGAGTACAATATATGAAACACTGACCTATAAAACTAAAATGAATAAAACAATTTGTGCTGATTTTTTTAAAATCAAAATGAGGAGGTCAGGATTAATGGCTACAATGAGCACGTTTTGCAGTGCACAGCTTTTCGAAGCGGGGTTTGAAGCATGATACTGCAACTCTCAGCTCCTGCTCAATGTTTAGCTGGGACCTGTACTTGGTCTTCAGTGCAGCAACAGCAGAGAAGCCAGTCTCACAAAGATAAGATGTTGCAAAAGGAAGAAGAATGCCCATGGCCCTCTGCCCTAAGAGTGGATACTGCCTCTCTACACTCAGCCAGAATTCACTCAGTGTCTGTGATGTGAACCTCAGTCTCAATGTGGAGTCAGACGTCATATCAATGAACTGGTCCTCCTCTGCAGAGCTGAAACCAGTTGGAGCTGGTGCATTAAAAGGATCTCTGACCCAGTCATATTGGGAACTGTTTTCAGGGAAGTACTTTTTAAAGAATCCCATCAGTGATGAAATATGCTCCTTAATATATGGAATCACTGAGGTGGCATCATAGTCAGTAGTGTCAACAAATTCATGCAGGTTCTCGAATGAATCAGTATGTCCTTCATCAAGTCGCCTGCCCCACATTGCAAGCTTTCGAGTGAAAGAGCTGACCTTGTCTGTGACCTGAGGGAGGTGTTTATCTTTCACTTGAAGCTGTAGATTTAGTTCATTTAGCTTTCCAAATATGTCACTCAGGTAGGCCAGTTTTGCCAGGAAGTTCTCATCACTAAATTTTTCTGCGAGGTCATACTTGTGCTCCTGCTCCGAAAACATTCTTATCTGCTCTCTGAGCTCAAAAACTCGGGACAAGACTTTTCCTCGTGACAGCCACCCTGCTTCACTGTGAAACAGCACAGCTTGATGTTCAGCTCCCATCTCCTCACAGATAGCAGAGAAGACGCTTGTTTTTAGTGGTCTGGTCTTTATAAAATTGACTACACCTACAATGTCAGTCATAACCTCACTTAATTCAGAGGTAATGTGCCTTGATGCCAGTGCTTCTCTGTGTATAATACAGTGTGTCCACTCAGCATTAGGTGAGGCCTTCTTGATGAGTGCCCAAAGTCCTTTTCTCATCCCTGCCATGGTCTGTGCACCATCACTGCAAACACCAATGCAGTTCTCCCACTTTAGCCCATTCTCAGTCAGGAAGCAGTTCAGCATTTTGAATAGCTCTTCAGCTGTGGCTCTGTCTCTGACATATTTACAAAAATTAGATCCTCACACAAGGAGTTTGTCATGTCAAATCGTACATAAGCCATAAACAAACAGTCTTTGTTGCCGTCAGTTGCTTCATCGAACTGTAAGGCAAAACGTTTGTCTTTTAGTTTATCTACCAGCTGTTCTTTAAGATCGTTAGCAATGTCATTTATACGTCTGGCGACAGCGTCATTGGACAGAGGGATAGTTTTTATTTTTGCAGCACTTGCGTCATCCAGCATGACAGAGACCATGTCTAATGCTGCAGGTAGTATCAGCTCCTCTGCTATGGAGTGGGGTTTTTTGCACTGAGCAATTTGGTACGCCACCTTATATGATGCTAACAGTGCTCGCTGGTTTACTGAAGTAGCATTCACAAAGCGGGACTATTGTTGGCAATATTCGGCACGTTTTCGCTGAAAAAACTCAAGCGGCTTATCAGCGTGATTGGAGTGTAATGTCTTTACGTGACGCTTTCATTTATTTGGCTTCATGCTGTCCGCAGCCAACATTTTTAGACACAGTAAACATACCGGTCTTTCCTCGTCTCCCACCGTAGTCACAGTGAAGCCAAGCGCTACATACGCTTCATCATATTTCCTTGTCTTAGCTTTCGGGAGACTTACATTTGTCTCATTATCTCCGTCTCTCTCCGCCTTTCTTTTCATCCCTGATGTTGTTCATACAGGAGACCATGTTGAGACATTCTCTACATCCAGAGAACAACAGCAGGAAGATCACAGAGCTAAGAGGTCTCACCACTGCCCACATTGTGAGGAGATTTTCCCAATTCTATCAAAGCTAAAAAATTCACCTAAAAATACACACAGGAGATAATCTATTTCCCTGCTCTGATTGTGGGAAGAGCTGTAAAATATCAAGGGATCTGGTACTCCTGCTCTGACTGTTGGAAGAGTTTCTCTCAACATGGCCACATAAATGTGAGAATCCTCATCAGTTGTCTGACTAGCTAAGATTAAAATCATTCCATCACTTAATTCTCAAGAAATCGTAGCACACTCTATTGTAATCCTATTGTTTCTCACTGTGAGAGAACTGTGCAGAGGAAAGGGAGTGTTATAGAACGTTAGCCTCTCTTTACTTTATTGATCAGTGTTCACCTGGTCAGTTTTGGTGTGTTTTGTTAGCTTCTATTGTAAAGATATTGAGATTACCTTGGATTTGCCCTTAGGGTTGAATATCCTCTGTGAGGCTGGTTGACTGGGTGGTTTTGCTTCCCTCTGTAGTTTTCTGTGGGAATGAGCTAGTAGATACAACATGTATCAGATAGAGATGGTGTGATGATCAGTTTTCACCATTAGTTTGGGTGGATACTTTTTGTTTATTAAATTGTATTTTAAAACTAGATGAGTTATTTTAGTCATTAATAGTCATTAAGGCTTAATTCAAGCCTGTTTAATTTATCTGCCAATGAAAAATAGTATGTATATGAATTTGTTCTAGTCAAGCTCTTCTCTTTTGTGTAATGAATTACCAAAAAAATATGTTTCAAGTGACATATTTACTGTTGTTCTGAAGCGGAACAAGACAGGAGGTTTAAATCAGCCTCACAAAGCTAAATCTGACCTATTCACTAACATGTTTTGTCAGCATAAGCAGCTGTGAGACATGCTAGAGTACTGTAACATTACTGATCTACTGAATCATTGTAGTTGTTGGGGGTTATCTTTACAGTAAATATAATGGTGGTGGATAAGCCTTCAATGCAAGCTGCAGGGGTTGCCTTTCAACAAGATGATCCTGACATTTTAAAGGTTAAAAAGGTGGACTTTGTGGCCTTTATCGCAATGGTGATTAACGGCACTGCCAAGGTGGAGAAAAGATCTAGGAAGATAGAAATCATTGTGGTTGCGGCAGAACGGTTCCTGGGGCTGAAAGATTTATTGGCAAAAGAGTTACATGGAATATTGTCAAAAGCCGTACCACCATCTCAGGTCCTAGAGACTGAGAAGGGAGATATGGAGATTTAAAGGAAGGAAGGAAATGTGAGTTTTGTTTGTTTTGGCAATGTACTATTTTTATTAGGATGGAGTAAGTTAGTATCACTATTAAGTATGGATGTATTTTTTATTTAATTTATTTTGTGGTTTCAAACCGTACAGTTGGTGGCGGAACTACAACTTTTGGAAGTAGTCTGCCATAAAATCCACAGAAGAAGAAGAAGATGGCGCTGTTGCATTGTGGTAGTTGGGGAACAGGAACTTCCGGCGAGGGGCGCAACATTCTTCAGAACAAAGAAAACGACAGGACTGTGCTTCCCGTTTCTCTTTATTACTACAGGTATGTAATAGCACTTTTAAACTGTCTAATATCGAAATAACGTAATAACATGTTAGATAACAAATCAATCAAGGTATTATCACGGTTGGCAAAGGTTTTGTGTAATTTTTGTGTCAATCCGAGTGATTGAAGAACGTGCTAAAAATATTTTACAATCACACGGCGCGGGGTCCATTACATGTTTTCATTTGTGAGGCTTTCCAGGTTCGTATATAGGTCAGTGCGTTTCGCCTGGGTATGTTCAGTACAAAAACGTTTTGGAAAGTTGCAGATAGAAATAACCTGAATAGAACTGACATGATTAATTAGAATCAGAGGCATGTTTGCTCTACATAATACATTTGTATCTGATCGTCGCCAACGTCTCCGTCCTCCTGCTGGACGCAGCCCTGGTACCCGCTTGTCCCTATGTATGTGAAGCTAGTCATAATAATGATTAGCCACAATAGTGGAATTTGAAATCCCACTGTGGAGTTATTAGACCACATAATTGCATTGGGGGCATTCTTATATGCACTTATGAAACGGGTTGGATTGTGCTCCCATGGAACGGGTGACACCCACAGAAAACAATTCTCAAGAGTTTATACAAATATTAGCGTCTTAGCTCTTATTGCAGGACTTTGACTGTGAAAAATCACCTTCCCAGTCAGTCTATTGCAGGGGAACTCCAGTACTATTTGAGAAGGTCCGATCAAACAAATTTCCTAGGTGGCAAAGGTCCGGATGGATATAGTCATTTATTGGTGTAGTAACAAACCCCCAACTTGTGACCCCAAACTGTTCACAACCCTCTTGTTGGCGGAGAGAACATTTAGCAGTTTTAAAGCTAATATCCCGCAATTCTACACATTTTACGACAGGGCTGAGATTATTTGTTGTTGCTGTTTTTAAGCAATTCTACATGTTTCCATGTCTTATGTGTGTTTATATGATACCAGGGGTTGAAGCCCAACCAAAACAGTATTATTATATAATTATTTTGTGACCCGTGGTCCATATCGACCCCGTTCTTGGTCCTTACCGCGTTACGCCAGTTGAGTATGCTGTTTCTTTTGTTTGTATTGGACATTCATATTGCACTGTACAGCCCTACCTATGTATTGTTCAGCCTACTCAGTGACACCCACAGAACACAACTATGTAGAGTTTACACAAATATTAGCGTCTTCACTCTATTGTAGGACTCTGAAACCACTGTTGTCCTGGAGTTTAACCCTGTCAGCTAAATTGTCATGATAATCAGTGGTTTTAAGTTTGTCTCTGTACATTTTTGACGAGATGATCATAGCAAAAAATGTAATACTTCTGCATGTCCCGCTGTGCAAATGCATTGTTTCTCATTGCAAAGAGGCTCAGGATAACTCCTGATAAGGTTGGGTAGCTGATAGGCCTTTTCAGAGCTTAAACAGATAAAATTATTAGTCACGGGGCTCCCGAGTGGCGCAGCGGTCTAAGGCACTGCATCTGTCACTACAGACCCTGGTTGGATTCCAGGCTGTATCACAATCGGGCCGTGATTGGGAGTCGCATAGGGCGGTGCAAAATTTGCCCAGCGTCGTCCTGGTTTGGCCGGGGTATGCCATTATTGTAAATAAGAATTTGTTCTTATCTGACTTGGCCCAAACATTAGACCGGACCAAATCTGAACCAATCACTCAGACATCATTAGGCAGGTTTCCATTGACCCTGGTGCATTCGACAAAAGCAATGTTGCCCAAAAAATTTTTTGGGACGTGTGTTATGGAGACGGCAGATATAGGAGAAATGTTCTAAAGCTCGACAACATTTTTAAATCGTTGGACGGGTGGGTTTTTCTTTTGTCAAAGTTTCTTTATTCTGACAAGTGAGGATTGAAACAGTGTTTTTTAAATAAATGATGATTGCCAAACCATTTTGACGTTACAGGGTGAGTCATTACGTCCAGCTGTTTTTATCGACACAAGATAGTTACATGGAAACACACCCTAGAGGGCATTTGTCGAATCTATTTTCTATGCAAACCTTTTCTAAATGTCCAGAAAAAAATCAATGGACAAGTTATTGGAAACATATCTACTGTTTCACAAGATTGGAAAGTACAGTACAGCAGAGTACAGGAAAGAAAAGTTTAGTTCAGTACAGTACAATAGTACAGTATAACGTAATGTACTCTGTTAGGGCGGGGTGATATGGACTACAAATCATACAGCTGTATCTTGAGTTTTTTCAAACGTATGGGTGATTCAAGATTTCTCAATTTTGTTTTTCTCTAAGTAAGTGTTGTACAATTAAAGGTAAAATACACTGCATTTCAAACAGTCGGCTATAATCTAATGAATTCAGGGCTTGTGAAGTTATACCTAGGCTAAATATAAGCCATCCACAACCAATAAGACCCACTAATTATTGTATTATTTTATAAAAAATAGTTTAACCTGCTTTTTTTGTTGAAATAATCACTGATCTGACTTTCAAGTCTGTCTATGAAAATGCAATTTCTTGTTACAAATTGACTAACTTATTGTATCAGGCATTAGGCTATAGACAATTAACACAGGTCTCATCAACAATCTCTCAAGCTCACGTGCTAGTGATTAACCAGCTAATCTTTGTTTCAAGTTTAGCCAACTTGGATCTGTTTTCTAACAAGGTTGAACCGTTTAGTTGTTATGAACACACCATTCTGTCTGTCTCCAACTGTTTGAAAAGCATGTTAGCCTGTCCACTTTGTTCAGATGTTGAAATCAAGTGGCCTACCTTATTTCTCAGAATGAGAACGAGTTGCCAATTCCTTACAGTGGATTCAGAAAGTATTCAGACCCCTCCCCTTTTTCCATATATTCAGACACATTCAGTTGTTTCTGTCTTTATCTATAAATGTTATTATGGTGTGAACAGGAAATACAATTGGTTTTTGATTGAAATAATACAGTGAAGACAACGTTATTCAGGAAAATATTACATAGTGCTGCCTAAAACAAACTGCAACCTTGTACTAAATGGTTTTTCAGTCATTTATGTGAATTTCTGAAATATACTATAGGTTAAGTGCACTTACATGGTTTAATTCAAAGTGTGCAATTTGTGTCTAATGTGAAATTAATAAATGGTGTGTTGTCAATGCTTAGCTACCTGATCTAATATATTTTTAGAGAACAAAGAAAGTGCCAGAACTGTCAAGACTAACTTTTGTGTCCATTTCTCTATATTACTACAGGACGACTAGAATTAAATCTGAGGCCGGTAACATCAACAGTGAGGACAAACCCAGCCTGCCTCTCTCCTTCCACACTGAGTCCAAACCTACAGTCACTGGGTCCTGATTGTGACAGTGGAGCCCAGTTTGCACTGCAGGATCCAGAGATGGCATCAGTGAAGCTGGAAGACTGCAGTCAAACACTGGAGCTGAATGTCAACATTAAAGATGAAGAGGAGGAGGAGAAGATTGGGAAATCTGTTTCTCATGGTAAGAGAAGGTTCTATCAAACTAAGTTTGTTGTTCGTTCCAACTTCCCACTGTGCATGAAAAGTTGCAGTAGAACTGTTTCTTGATTAACTGTTTCAATAAGATGGTATGTTATTCCATGCTACTCAGACTTGCATGGTTTGACACCAATTTTGTCAGCATTTGTTTTATTCACTGGGCTATCTGGAGTGATCAGAGAGTAGACTAAAGAAGTGAAGTAGACAAACTGCCAGTGTTTTAAAGTTCTAGGAAATGAGTCTGTGTAGTGTCTAACCCCTGTTATAGTGAGTGGAGGATGTAGCTCAGTTGGTAGAGCATGGCGCTTGCAACGCCAGGGTTGTGGGTTCGTTTCCCACGGGGGGCCAGTATGAAAATGGATGCACTCACTAACTGTAAGTCGCTCTGGATAAGCGCGTCTGCTAAATGACTAAAATGTAAATGTAAATATATAATTTTCATGACTGATGAGCATACACTCAATTAGTATTTGGTAGCATTGCCTTTAAATTGTTTAACTTGGATCAAACATTTCGGGTAGCCTTCCACAAGCTTCCCACAATAAGTTGGGTGAATTTTGGCCCATTCCTCCTGACAGACCTGGTGTAACTGAGTCAGGTTTGTAGGCCTCCTTGCTCGCACACACTTTTTCTACAGGATTGAGGTCAGGGCTTTGTGATGGCCACTCCAATACCTTGACTTTGTTGTCCTTAAGCCATTTTGCCACAACTTTGGAAGTATGCTTGGGGTCATTGTCCATTTGGAAGACCCATTTGCGACCAAGCTTTAACTTCCTGACTGATGTCTTGAGATGTCGCTTCAATATATCCACATAATCTTCGTTACTCATGATGCCATCTAATATGTGAAGTGCACCAGTCCCTCCTGCTGCAAATATCCCCCTTTTTCCTCCAAACATAACGATAGTCATTATGGCCAAACAGTTCTATTTTAGTTTCCTCAGACCAAGGGCATTTCTCTAAAAAGTACGATCTTTGTCCCCATGTGCAGTTGCAATCCGTAGTCTGGCTTTTTTATGGCGGTTTTGGAGCAGTGGCTTCTTCCTTGCTGAGCAGCCTTTCAGGTTATGTCAATATAGGTCTTGTTTTACTGTGGATATAGATACTTTTGTACCTGTTTCCTCCAGCATCTTCACAAGGTCCCTTGCTTTTTTTCAGGGATTGACTTGCACTTTTCACACCAAAGTACGTTCATCTCTAGGAGACAGAACGCCTCTTCTTCCTGAGCGATATGACGGCTGCATGGTCCCATGGTGTACTTGCGTACTATTGTTTGTACAGATGAACGTGGTACCTTCAGGCATTTGGAAATTGCTCCCAAGGATGAACCAGACTTGTGGAGGTCTACGATTTTTTTTTCCTGAGGTCTTGGCTTATTTCTTTTGACTTTCCCATGATGTCAAGCAAAGAGGCACTGAGTTTGAAGGTAGGCCTTGAAATACATCCACAGGTACATCTCCAATTGACTCAAATGATGTCAATTAGCCTATCAGAAGCTTCTAAAGCCATGACATCCTTTTTTGGAATTTTCCAAGCTGTTTAAAAGGCACAGTCAACTTAGTGTATGTAAACTTCTGACCCACTGAAATTGTGATACAGTGAATTATGTGAAATAATCTGTCTTTAAACAATTGTTGGAAAAATTACTTGTGTCATGCACAAAGTAGATGTCCTAACCGACTTGCCAAAACTATAGTTTGTTAACAAGAAATGTGTGGAGTGGTTGAAAAACGAGTTTTAATGACTCCAACCTAAGTGTATGTAAACATCCGACTTCAACTGTAAATATTCAGACTCACCATTGAGCTCAGGTGGATCCTGTTTCCATTGATCATCCTTGAGATGTTTCTACATCTTGATTGGAGTCCACCTGTGGTACATTCAATTGATTGGATGTGATTTGGAAAGGCACACCTGTATATATGAGGTCCCACATTTGACAGTGCATGTCAGAGCAAAAACCAAGCCATGAGGTCGAATGAATTGTCCGTAGAGCTCCATGAAAGGATTTTGTCGAGGCACAGAACTGCGGGAGGGTACCAAAACATTTTTGCAGCGTTGCAGGTCCCCAAGAACACAGTAGGACAATCAACAATTACAGAAATACAATTGTTCTCATTATCCAATTGTATTGCAACAATCTCAGGCGGGTGTTTATGGTCTGTATCTGTGCTCTCGAGCATATCATACCCAGTCCTCTGCTGAAATATCTTCCTGCATATCTTGTATCCACTGAAGTCTCTTACTATCAGAGTTGTCTTCATCAGTAGCTACCATTTTCCAATATAATGATGTAATTTGACCTCTCCCATAACACATATTAACAGAGAGCATTTCTAAAGTGGTCAAAGTAGGATGTAGGGCAGATTGTTTTAGACTGGAAAAAATAAAGCTTCTCAATTGTAAGTATTTGAAGTAGTAGTTAAATCTTCCCTTTAGTTCTTCAAATGACATTAGCCCTTTTTTTTTTTTTTTTTACAATACCTTTTCTTCGAAGTTCTTTAAACCCAAAGTCATTTTTACCAGGTGTGAAATTGTCATTTTCCCAAATTGGTGTAAAACTGGATAATACAGGGGATTCACCCAGATATTGCTGTACTTCCTGCCATATAGTTGGTGTTTTTAACAAAGGGATTAGTAGTCTTCTTCTTTAGTTTCTTAAAGGGAGCAGAGTACAAATATCCATCCAAAGTGAAGCCTTTTGTGGTTTCTTGGAGAACCAAAACATTGCAGCCCAGTAATACCACTGTAGGTTTGGAAGTTGCATCCCCCCTCTGTCATGGGGCAAATAAAGAAGAGAAAGTCTAAGCCTTGGTTTTCTGTTGCACCAGATAACATTTGAGAGTATCTTTCAGATCTTTGGGGAAAATAAAGGTGGTGGAGCCAGAGGAATTGATTGAAATAGATAAAGAAATTTGGGCAGAATATTCATCTTAATGATATTTATTCTACCAGTAATAGATATAGACAATGATGTCCATCTGTTGATGGATTCTGTTACACTCGTCACCATGGGGTCATCATTTGTTGAGCTCAAGGAGCTCATTTCTGGTGTGATTTTAATACCAAGATATGTGAAACCTTGTTCTGTATTCACAGATGGATGCTGTACAATTGGATTCAGTCTCTCGTTTGTTTAGGGAAAGTTTTAAACTTTAAACCCAAAAAACTGACAAGTTATTAATTAAATTGGAGAGGAAAGAGAATTATTTAGATCTGTTAGGAATAAGAGGGTATCATCTGCATACAGGGCCACTCAATGTGCAAAATCTATTTTTATTCCTCTAATTGACGGATGGGCCCTTACTGCAATGGCAAAGGGTTCTATAGCTAAAAGAAGGATATCCGGCCAGTCCAGGACTCTTTCTCGTGCCCCAGAAAAGCTTAAAGGTTGTGAAATCAAGTTGTTACTGGCAACTTCTGCAGTGGGGTCGGTATATCATATCTTAATCCATTTACAGAAGTAGTTCCCAAACCCTAATTTCACATTTTGTTGGGGATTTATCAGGCATCAGAATAAGAGTGATTTAAAGCCCTCCTTAGAGAGGAGGAGAAGCAACCTTGCTGAAAGGATTCAACATACAGTGCATTGGGAAATTATTCAGACCCCTTGACTTTTTCCACATTTTGTTACGTTACATCCTTATTCTAAAATAGATTACATTGTTTGTTAACCTCATCAATCTACACACAATATCCCATAATGACAAAGCAAAAACAGGTTTGTAGAAATTTTACCAATTTGTAATTTTTTATTATTTTTCTTTATACGTAAATATCACATTTACATAAGTATTCAGACCCTATACTCAGTACTTTTCTTTAAGCACCTTTGGCAGCGAATACAGCCTCAAGTTTTCTTTGGTATGACGCTACAAGCTTGGCACACCTGTATTTGGGGAGTTTCTCCCATTCTTCTCTGCAGATCCTCTCAAGCTCTGTCAGATTGGATGGGGAGCGTCGGTGCACAGCTATTTTCTGGTCTCTCCAGAGATGTTAGATCGGATTAAAATCTGGGCTCTGGCTGGGCCACTCAAGGACGTTCAGAGACTTGTCCTGAAGCCACTCCTGTGTTGTCTTGGCAGTGTGCTTAGGGTTGTTGTCCTGTTGGAAGGTGAACCTTTGCCCCAGTCTGAGGTCCTGAGCGCTCTGGAGAAGGTTTTCATCAAGGATCTCTCTGTACTTTGCTCTGTTCATCTTTCCCTCGATCCTGACTAGTCTCCCAGTCCCTGCCGCTGAAAGACATCCCACAGCATGATGCTGCCACCACCATGCTTCATCGTAGGGATGGTGCCAGGTTTCCTCCAGATGTGATGCATGGCATTCAGGCCAAGGAGTTCAATATTGGTTTCATCAGACCAGATAATCTTGCTTCTCATGGTCTGAGAGTCTTTAGGTGCCTTTTGGCAAATTCCAATTAGGCTGTCGTGCCTTTTACTGAGGAGTGGCTTCCATCTAGCCACTAACATAAAGGCCTGATTGGTGGAGTGCTGCAGAGATGGTTGTCCTTCTGGAAGTTTCTCCTATCTCTACCGTGGAACTATGGAGCTCTGTCAGAGTGACCATCGGCTTGTTGTCACCAACGCCCTTCTCCCCCGATGGCTCACTTTAGCCAGGCGGCCAGCTCTAGGAAGAGTCTTGGTGGTGTGTGTGTGTATATGTGTGTATGTGTGTATGTATATATATATCTATATATACACACACACTATGGTAGTGGGGGAATAGGATGTTCCGGGCAGGTATTCTTCAGAATAAAGAAAGCGCCAGAACTGTGCAGTCAAGAAGATAACCTTTGTGTCTGTTTCTGTTTATTACTAGAGGTATGTAATAGCACGTTTATTTGATATTTCTGAGTTCATTTAGCATGTTATTGGTTTTGTGTAAAATTCACGAGGTAAAATGGCGGTGCCCTCTCGTTCTGCTTCAACGGACTTCAGTGAGGACAGTGCCGGTGCAGAGAAAATGTCACGGTCACACTACAGATTTGAAGCTGAATGTAATGATTAGCAGTTTTCTACATGTGTACTAATATTCAGACACATTCAGTAGTTTCTGTCTTTATCAATAAATGTTGCTATGGTGTGAACAGGAAATACAATTGGTTTTTGAGTGAAATAATACAGTGAAGACAACGTTATTCAGGTACATATTACATAGTACTGCCTAAAACAAACTGTAACCTTGGACTAAATGGTTTTTGAGTCAATTGTGCATTTATGTGAATTTGGGAAACCACCTATAGGTTAAGTGCACTTTAGCAGCAGCACATTTTAGCAGACGCTCTTATCCAGAGCGACTTACAATTAGTGAGTGCATACATTTTTCATACTGGCCCCCCGTGGGAAATGAACCCACAACCCTTGCGTTGCAAGCGCCATGCTCTACCAACTGAGCATGGCGCTCAGTTGGTGTACCTGCACCTATGTCAGTCCAAGGCAAACACTGAATTAGATAATTGAACAACAAAAAATTTAATATATATTTTAGAGAATAAAGAAAGTGCCAGAACTGTCAAGACAATAACTCTTTGTGTCTGTTTCTCTTTATTACTACAGGCCGACTAGAATTAAATCTGAGGCCGGTAACATCAACAGTGAGGACAAACCCAGCCTGCCTCTCTCCTTCCACACTGAGTCCAAACCTACAGTTACTGGGTCCTGATTGTGACAGTGGAGCCCAGTTTGCACTGCAGGATCCAGAGATGGCATCAGTGAAGCTGGAAGACTGCAGTCAAACACTGGAGCTGAATGTCATCATTAAAGATGAAGAAGAGGAGGAGAAGATTGGGGAATCTGTTTCTCATGGTAAGAGCAGGTTCGATCTAACTAAGTTTGTGTTTATTCCAACGTCTCACTGTGCATGAAAAGTTGCAGTAGACCTGTTTTATGATGAACTGTTTGTATGAAAAGGTAGATGTTATTTCGTGCTACAGAGACTTGCATGGTTTGACACCAGTATTGCCAGCATGTGTTTTATTCACAGGGCTATCTGGAGTGATCAGAGAGTAGACTAAAGAAGTGAAGTAGACAAACTGCCAGTGTTTTAAAGTTCTATGAAATGAGTCTGTGTAGTTACTAACCATTGTGATAGTGAGTGGAGGATGATATGGCCCATCATTTTCATGACTTTTGCCCCTTTTTAGCTTTTGACTCTTACCCACTTTTCGAATAGTTTTTTTAGAATAGTTTTTTTCCCCCTTTTGTATTGTACAGCCTACTGATATGAATACATATGTCACCTGGTACAGCCAGAATATTTTTAGTAGCCACGGTGCTTCTACACCTGCATTGCTTGCTCTTTCGTGATTTTAGGAAGGGTTTCTGTAAAGCACTTTGTGACTTTGCCGATTTGTAAAAAGGACTTCGTAAAATAAATGTATATGTACATTACCAGTCCAAAGTCTGGACACACCTACTCATTCCAGGGTTTTTCTTTATTTTTACTATTTTCTATGTTGTCGAATAATAGTGACGACATTTAAAACTATTCAATAACACATATGGAATCACGTAGTAACCAAAAAAAGTGTTAAACAAATCAAAATATATTTTAAGTAGCCACCCTTTGCCAGCTTTGCACACTCTTGGCATTCTGTCAACCAGCTTCATGAGGTAGTCACCTGGAATGCATTTCAATTAACAGGTGTGCCTTGTTAAAAGTTAATTTGTGGAATTTCTTTCTCAACATCAACTTTTACATTTACATTTTACATTTTAGTCATTTAGCAGACGCTCTTATCCAGAGCGACTTACAGGAGCAATTAGGGTTAAGTGCCTTGCTCAAGGGCACATCAACAGATTTTTCAACCTAGTTGGCTCGGGGATTAGAACCAGCAACCGTTTGGTTACTGGCACAACGCTCTTAACCACTAAGCTACCTGCCGCCCCATCTTTTCAGAGGAGACTGCGTGAATCAGGCCTTCATGGTCGAATTGCTGCAAAGAAACCGCTACTGAAGGACACCAATAAGAAGAAGAGACTTGCTTGGGCAAAGAAACACGAGCAATGGACATTAGACTGGTGGAAATCTGTCCTTTTGTCTGATGTGTCCAAATTTGAGATTTTTGGTTCCAACCGCAGTGTCTTTGTGAGACGCAGAGTAGGTGAACGGATGATCTCCACATGTGTAGTTTCCACCGTGAAGCATGGAGGAGATGGTGTGGGGGTGCTTTGCTGGTGACACTGTCTGTGATTTATTTCGAATTCAAGGCACACTTACCAGCATGGCTACCACAGCATTCGGCAGCGATATGCCATCCCATCTGGTTTGCACTTAGTGGGACTACCATTTGTTTTTCAACAGGACAATGACCCAACACACCTACAGGCTGTGTAAGGGCTATTTGACCAAGAAGGAGAGTGATGGAGTGCTGCATCAGATGACCTGGCCTCCACAATCAACCGACCTCAACCCAATTGAGATGATTTGGGATGAGTTGGACCGCAGAGTGAAGGAAAAGCAGCCAACAAGTGCTCAGCATGTGTGGGAACTCCTTCAAGACTGGTGGAAAAGCATTCTAGGTGAAGCTGGTTGATAGAATGCCAAGCGTGTGCAACGCTGTCAAGGCAAAGGGTGGCTACTTTGAAGAGTCTAAAATATAAAATATATTTTGATTTGTATAACACTTTTTTTTGGTTACTACATGATTAAATTTGTGTTATTGAATAGTTTTGATGTCTTCACTATTAATCTAGGTAGAAAATAGTGAAAAATAAATAAAACCCTTGCATGAGTAGGTGTGTCAACTTTTGACTGGTGCTGTATATTACACCAACTGACTGGTTCTTCTGATGTTGTTCACACAGGAGACCATGTTGAGACATTCTCCAAATCCAGAGAGCAACAGCAGGAAGATCACAGAGCTAAGAGGTCTCATCATTGCCCACATTGTGAGGAGATTTTCCCAATTCTATCACAGTTAAAAATACACCTAAAAATACACACTGGAGAGAAGCCTTACTCCTGCTCTGATTGTGTAAAATGCTTCACAACACCAGCTAAGCTAAAACGGCACCAGAGAACACACACAGGAGAGAAGCCTTACTCCTGCTCTGACTGTGGAAATAGTTTCTCTCAACTGGGCCACTTAAAAACACATGAACGTATACACACAGGAGAGAAGCCTTACTCCTGCTCTAATTGTGTAAAATGCTTCACAACATCAGCTGAAATAAAACGTCATCAGAGAACACACACAGGAGAGAAGCCTTACTCCTGCTCTGACTGTGGAAAGAGTTTCTCTCAACCGAGCCACCTAAAACAGCATGAACGTATACATACAGGAGCGAAGCCTTACTCCTGCTCTAATTGTGTAAAATGCTTCACAACATCAACTATGCTAAAGGTTCATCAAAGAACACACACAGGAGAGAAGCCTTACTTCTGCTCTGACTGTGGGGCGAGTTTCTCTCAACCTGTTAACTTAAAACAACATGAACGTATACACACAGGGGAGAAGCCTTACTCCTGCTCTGACTGTGGGGTGAGTTTCTCTCTACTGGGCAACTTAAAACAACATGAACGTATACACACAGGAGAGAAGCCTTACTGCTGCTCTGATTGTGGAAAATGTTTTAAAACATCAGTTGAGCTAAAAGGTCATCGGAGAACACACACAGGAGAAAACACTTACTTATAAACACATCAACGTATACAGTAAGGAGAGAAGCCTCAACAGTTGTCTCAGACCAGTTTAACCGTAAAGTCACTTCATCACTTCATTCTCACCTCATAAAGGAAGTGGTAACAGTGAATTTGATAACATTAAGAAAGCGTAACACTATTGTAATCCTATTGTTTCTCACTGTGAGAGAACTGTGCAGAGGAAAGGGAGCGTTATAGAATGTTAGCCTGTCTTGACTTTACTGATCAGTGTTCACCTTGTCAGTTTTGGTGTGTTTTGTTATCTTCTACTGTAAAGATATTGAGATGACCTTGGATTTGCCCTTAGGGTTGAATACACTCAGTGAGGTCTGATAGATGACTGGGTGGTACTGCTTTCCTCTGCATTTTTCTGTGGGAATGAGCTAGTTCGGACACTCATCGGTACAACACAAGACATGCAGCAAGATCTTTCTTCACAGTCCCCAGGTCCAGAACAGACGCTGGGAAACTCACAGTATTAAATAGAGCCATGACTACATGGAACTCTCTGCCAGGTAACTCAAGCTAGCAATAAGACAAGATTCAAAAAAACATAAAATAACACCTTATGGCACAACAGGAACTTTTAGCTCAGCTGATGCTGGCTTCCAGTTGAAGCTTGCATCTGTTACAAGACCATGGTGCTTGCCTACGGAGCTGTGAGGGGAACGGCACCTCCGTACCTTCAGGTTCTCATCAGTCCCTACACCCAAACGAGGGCATTGCGTTCATCCACCTCTGGCCTGCTGCACAGTTCCCGCTCAGCCCAGTCAAAACTGTTCGCTGCTCTGGCACCCCAATGGTGGAACAAGCTCCCTCACGACGCTAGGACAGCGGAGTCACTCACCACCTTCCAGAGACACTTGAAACCCCACCTCTTTAAGGAATACCTGGCATAGGATAAAGTAATCCTTCTACCCCCCCTTACCCCACCACACCCAAAAAAAATGTATATAATATTGTAAAGTGGTTATCCCACTGGCTATAAAGTGAATGCACCAATTTGTAAGTCGCTCTGGATAAGAGTATCTGCTAAATGACGAAAATGTAAATGTGAAGCATTTTACACATCTCATATGTGTATATACTGTATTCTATAACATTCTACTGTATCTTAGTCCATGCCGCTCTGTCATTGCTTGTCCATATACAGTGAGGGAAAAAAGTATTTGATCCCCTGCTGATTTTGTACGTTTGCCCACTGACAAAGAAATTATTAGTCTATAATTTTAATGGTAGGTTTATTTGAACAGTGAGAGACAGAACAACAAAAAAACATCCAGAAAAACTCATGTCAAAAATGTTATAAATTGATTTGCATTTTAATGAGGGAAGTAAGTATTTGACCCCCTCTCAATCAGAAAGATTTCTGGCTCCCAGGTTTATTTTATACAGGTAACGAGCTGAGATTAGGAGCACTCCCTTTAAGAGTCCACAGAAGCAATCAATCAATCAGATTCCAAACTCTCCACCATGGCCAAGACCAAAGAGCTCTCCAAGGATGTCAGGGACAAGATTGTAGACCTACACAAGGCTGGAATGGGCTACAAGACCATCGCCAAGCAGCTTGGTGAGAAGGTGACAACAGTTGGTGCGATTTTTCGCAAATGGAAGAAACACAAAATAACTGTCAATCTCCCTCGGCCTGGGGCTCCATGCAAGATCTCACCTCGTGGAGTTGCAATGATCATGAGAACGGTGAGGAATCAGCCCAGAACTACACGGGAGGAGCTTGTCAATGATCTCAAGGCAACTGGGACCATAGTCACCAAGAAAACAATTGGTAACACACTACGCCATGAAGGACTGAAATCATGCAGCGCCCGCAAGGTCCCCCTGCTCAAGAAAGCACATATACAGGGCCGTCTGAAGTTTGCCAATGAACATCTGAATGTTTCAGAGGAGAACTGGGTGAAAGTGTTGTGGTCAGATGAGACCAAAATGGAGCTCTTTGGCATCAACTCACCTCGCCGTGTTTGGAGGAGGAGGAATGCTGCCTATGACCCCAAGAACAACATCCCCACTGTCAAACATGGAGGTGGAAACATTATGCTTTGGGGGTGTTTTTCTGCTAAGGGGACAGGACAACTTCACCGCATCAAAGGGATGATGGACGGGGCCATGTACTGTCAAATCTTGGGTGAGAACCTCCTTCCCTCAGCCAGGGCATTGAAAATGGGTTGTGGATGGGTATTCCAGCATGACAATGACCCAAAACACACGGCCAAGGCAACAAAGGAGTGGCTCAAGAAGAAGCACATTAATGTCCTGGAGTGGCCTAGCCAGTCTCCAGACCTTAATCCCATAGAAAATCTGTGGAGGGAGCTGAAGGTTCGAGTTGCCAAACGTCAGCCTCGAAACCTTAATGACTTGGAGAAGATCTGCAAAGAGGAGTGGGACAAAATCCCTCCTGAGATGTGTGCAAACCTGGTGGTCAAGTACAAGAAACGTCTGACCTCTGTGATTGCCAACAAGGGTTTTGCCACCAAGTACTAAGTCATGTTTTGCAGAGGGGTCAAATACTTATTTTCCTCATTAAAATGCAAATAAATTTATAACATTTTTGATATGCGTTTTTCTGGATTTTTTTGTTGTTATTCTGTCTCTCACTGTTCAAATAAACCTCCCATTAAATGTATAGACTGATCATGTCTTTGTCAGTGGGCAAACTAATAAAATCAGCAGGTGATCATACTTTTTTCCCTCACTGTATGTATCTATATTCTTAAATTCCATTCCTTGCTTAGATTTGTGTGTATTGGGGTATATGTTGTGAAATTGTTAGATATTACTGCACTGTCGGAGCTAGAAGCACAAGCATTTCGCTACACCTGCAATAACATCTGCTAAACACGTGTATGTGACAAATAAAATTTGATTTGAAGAGACAGATTTTTTCAAATGTATTTTATATTGTATTTTGCATTGTATTATGCTTGTGATACGTGGTTGGAATACCACTGTGATATGTGGATGTCTCTCCTGGCTGTCATAAGATGAATGCACTAGCTTTCTGGATGGGAGTATCTGCAACATGACTAAATTGTAAATGTAGTGCTTGATTATGTATTCTATGTATTTTTTGTGTTTCCTGTTTGTACCCCAGGAAGAGTAGCCGCTGGGGATCCTAATAAAATACTACATTGTACTGAGTGAATCAGATAGAGATGATGTGATGATCAGTTTTAACCATTAGTCTTATTTTATTTTTTTACCATTCAATGTGTTTCTATGGGATGAAATAGTAAAGGCCAAATTCAATATTTGATCAAATCATTTTATAATATATATTTTTATAACTAAAGGGGTCCTAAAATTCAAAATCAAAGGGAACGTTATAGAATGTTAACCTCTCTTTACTTTACTGATCAGTGTTCACCTTGTCAGTTTTGGTGTGTTTTGTTAGCTTCTACTGTAATGATATTGAAATGACCTTGGATTTGCCCTTAGGGTTGAATATCCTCTGTGAGGCATCTCACAATGGAGTCTGATGGTTGACTGGGTTGTACTGCTTCCCTCTGCAGTTTTCTGTGGGAAATGAGCTAGTAGACACAACATACACTGAGTGTACAAAACATTAAGGACACCTGCTCTTTCCATGACATAGACTGACCAGGTGAACCCAGGTGAAAGCTATGATCCTTAATGATGTAGTTGTGGTGTATTTATTTTGGATCCCCATTAGCTTTCAGCAGAAAACAAGAAACTGCAGTTGCAGTGGGCTAAGGAAGAATTTGAAAAACATTGCCTAGTCTGATGAATCCCCCCATTCCTGCTGTTTCATGCTGATGGGAGGACAAGGGTATGGAGAAAACCATGAGTACATGCATCCATGCCATGTGTCAACATTTGAATGCCACAGGATATCTAAACATCATTGCCAATCAGGTGCATCCCTTCATGGCAGCAGTGTATCCATCTGTAAATGAATGAGGAAAATGTGGAATTTTTCAGCAGGATTATGCCCCATGCAACAAGCCTTGTCCAGGAATGGTTCCAAGTACATGACAGTGAATTCAGCTTACTGCAGTGGCCTGCCGAGTCACCAGATCTCAATCCAATTGTGCATCTGTGGGAAGAGATCCACTCCCAGCCAACTCGACACAACTGTGGGAAGCCTTGCAGTCAACATGGGCCAGCATCCCTGTGGAATGCTCTCAACACCTTGGACAGTCCATGCCCCGATGAATTGAGGCTGTTCTGAGAACAAAGAGGGGTGCAACTCAATATTAGGAAGGTGTTCCTAATGTTTTGTAGTATTGTACACTCAGTGTATATCAGATAAAGATGTTGTGATGATCAGTTTTCAGTATTAGTTTGGGTAGATTATTTTATATTACTAAACAACTTTTGTTCAACGATAAACAGGCTATGAATCGACTACTTGTGTTTTATAAATTGTCTTTTAAAACTAAATTCATTATTTTATTAATTGATTATGAATGTATTCGGATAAAAAAAAAAAAAAACTGTATTTCAGTTAATTGATTTGGCGGCAGGTAGCCTAGCCATTAAGAGTGTTGGACCAGTAACTGAAAGGTCGCTACATTCTACATTTATGCAGGAGTTTTTGCTTGTGTCTGTCAGGAGTGATGTGTTATCAGGCTTGCTAAATAACTACCGGAGGGAAGTGGAGAGCGCTCCTTGAGCTTTGTGCCCGGTCCGCGCGACATGGTCAAGTGACGCAAAGAGCCAGCATTAGCACTCCGATGTAAAGGACAGCTCTTACAAAAATGTACCATCGTAGTACAACGAACAACAAAATTCCATGGTACTATTTTTAATTTTTTTTGAAAATAAAACATCAGTTTCATAGCATCTACCACTCCATTAAAGGAGTAGTTCACTATTTTACAACTTGAATTCCTATATGTAAGGTTTGTATACATGGGACGTCGGTCTGTACTCAAGATTCAAAGGTATGTAGCTCAGTTGGTAGAGCATGGCGCTTGCAACGCCAGGGTAGTGGGTTCGATTCCCACGGGGGGCCAGTATGAAAAATGTATGCACTCACTAACTGTAAGTCGCTCTGGATAAGAGCGTCTGCTAAATTACTAAAATGTAAATGTATATACTCAGGAGATGAATCTCTGATTGTCATCCGAACACTGGACAAAGGAAATCTCTCAGTTTATATACTTCATGTTACACGTTTCTTCAACAACATCTGGTAACCATCAGTGGGCACCCTCCACTCTGATGGTATCACCCTGTACCCCAAGTCAGTATATTCCATCTATCAGTCATTCTAAAATAAACCCTAGTAAGCTCCCTAGACATACTGGAATCCTTAGCATTCAGACTGTGGCACCAAGAGTTACCTATCTTAACATATTTAAATTTGTTCATACAACACTAAGACAAGACGTTACATCACATCTCATTATTACCAGCATGTTAAATGTGCAATCAGAGGGGAAAAAACTAGACCACCTTTACTCCACATACAGAGACGCGTACAAAGCTCTCCCTCGCCCTCCATTTGGCAAATCTGACCAAATTATATCCTCCTGATTCCTGCTTACAAGCAAAAACTAAAGCAGGAAGCACCAGTGACTCGGCCAGTAAAAAAGTTGTCAGATGAAGCAGATGCTAAGCTACAGGACTGTTTTGCACAGACTGGAATATGTTCTGGGATTCTTCCGATTGCATTGAGGAGTACACCACATCAGTCACTGGCTTCATCAATAAGTGCATCGATGATGTCGTCCCCAAAGTGACTGTACGCATATACATACATACCCCAACCAGAAGCCATGGATTACAGGCAACATCCGCACTGAGCTAAAGGGTAGAGCTGCCGCTTTCAAGGAGCGGGACTCTAACCCGGAAGCTTATAAGAAATCCCTCTACGCCCTCCGACTAACCATCAAACAGGCAAAGCGTCAATACAGGACTAAGATCGAATCGTACTACACTGGCTCCGATGCTCGTCGGAGGTGGTAGGGCTTGCAAACTATTACAGACTACAAAGGGAATCACAGCCGCGAGTTGCCCAGTGACACGAGTCTACCAGATGAGCTAAATTACTTCTATGCTCGCTTCGAGGCAAGTAACACTGAAACATACACGAGAGCATCAGCTGTTCGGGACGTCTGTGTGATCCTGCTCTCTGTAGCCGATGTGAGTAAGACCTTTAAACAGGTCAACATTCACAAGGCCACAGGGCCAGATGGATTACCAGGACGTGTACTCCGAGCATGTGCTGACCAACTGACAAGTGTCTTCACTGACTTCAATGACTCACCCTCAAATGGACCATCAATACCGGAGTTCTACAATACTATTTACATAATCAATGGTACATTACAACAGCCTGAACCTCAATATAATCCTGGGCATATATTGAACTCTAACAATGGGGGATGGAAAGGGTCTGTTGAAATGAATACTGTAGTGGTGTGAGAAAGGTAACACAAGCTTCCTCTCTGGTTCCGCTCCCCAATAATAAGTGGGTCATTTTAAAACACTTTAAAATGAAATAAATACTAATAATATATTTGTTGTTTTATTTAATTGTTACCTAAGAAGAAAACCTGTCTAAGTCCTTTATACTGAAAACATCTATTCATATGCATTATAGAAAATAATGGGGACTAGCAAATTGGATTGTCCCAATGGTGATGTGTAGAGGTGTAGTGACATGTTTTGACTAGATAAATAATATAGAAGAGAAATTAGCTCATTTAAAATGTTTCTAGTCCAAAATGTATATTTGGGTGCCGTGTTCAAAATAAATATTTTGTATTTATATTGATTTTTATTTATTTAACTTTTATATGAACATTTTCCCCAGTGATACAACACAGTGCTAAAGGTTTTAAAACAGAGGCTGCCGTATGACTGTAGATTACATCACCATAATCAAGCACTGGGAGAAGCGTTGCTTGAACAATCTTCCTTCTACTTTCCAAAGTGAAGCAGGATTGATTTATATAAAATAGCTTTTGGGGGAACTGAGCAAATTATAGGTCTTGTAAGCGAAAACTTAAACGCTGTGAGGCTTTTGCCTCACCCTCTGATGGACCATCAATGCCAGAGTTCTACAAGACTGTTTACATAATCAACTGGGCATTTCAACAGTCTGTCCCTCAATATAGTCCTGGGCATATATTGTTTATCTTACTATTGTTATAACTGCTAACTTTTTAGCATTTGTGGCACAAATCCATTTAATTGAAGTACAGTAGATTAATAAAGCTACAGTACTGTAGCCGGTGACAAAGCTGCATATATTGAAAAAGCTTGTTAGTGCATAGGTCAAATGTATCTTTGGCTGGAGTATGATAGAGACATGTGGTTCTGTCCTGGTGAGATCACAGGGTCAAAGAAAACTTGGTATGACTGTAGTCACTCCAGGCAATCAGCCCATAATAACCATTCACACTGTCAGATCTAATATGGAAGAACTGAATACAACCATAAGAACCATTCATACTGTCAGATTTAATATGGAATAACTGAATACAACCATAAGAACCATTCATACTGTCAGATTTAATATGGAATAACTGAGTAGAAAAGAGAAGGAGAGGTTGACCAGTACAAATTCATGTACAAACATTATTTTTCATTTGCAGATCAATGCAGTTTTAACAGAAGAAAAATATAAACACAACATTCAACAATTTTACTGGGGTACTATTCATATAAGGAAATCAGTCAATTGAAATACATTTATTAGGCCCTAATCTATGGATTTCACATGACTGGGCAGGGGAGCAGCCATGGGTGGGCCTGGGAAGGCATAGGCCCAACCATTTGGGAGCCAGGCCCACCCATCAGCCAATAAGAATGATTTTCCCCCACTAAAGGGCTTTATTACAGATATAGATACTCCTCAGTTTCATCAGCTGTCCGGTGACAGGTCTCAGATGATCCTGCAGGTGAAGAAGCCAGATGTGGAGGTCATGGGCTTGCACGGTTACACGTGGTCTGTGGCTGTGAAGACAGTTGGACGTTCTGCCAAATTCTCGGTAGAGAAATTTACATTCAATTCTCTGGCAACAGCTCTGGTGAACATTCCTGCAGTCAGCATGCCAATTACGCACTCCCTCAAAATGTAGACATCTGTGGCATTGTGTTGTGTGACAAAACTGCACATTTCAGAGTGGCCTTTTATTGTACCCAGCACAAGGTGCACCTGTGTAATGATCATGCTGTTTAATCAGCTTCTTGATATGCCACACCTGTCAGGTGGATGGATTATCTTGGCAAAGGAGAAATGCTCACTAACAGGGATGGAAACAAATTTGTTCACAAAATTTGAGAGAAATAAGGTTGTTGTGCATATGGACAATTTCTGGGATCTTTTATTTCAGCTAATGAAACATGTGACCAACACTTTACATGTCAAGTTTATATTTTTGTTCAGTATAGTTTAGAAGACAATTTACTAAACACGTAGTCATTTCATTTAAATTGTCATATGCTTGGTAAAGAACAGGTGTAGACTAACACTGAAATGTTGACCAACAATGGAGAATACAATACAACAATTATAATAATAGGAAAAAAGATTGTAGCACAAGCAATTAATACACGATGAGCAATGGTAGCTTGGCTATATACATGGGGTGCCAATACATAGTCAATGGTGGCTTGGATATATACATGGGGTGCCAATACCTAGTCAATGGTAGCTTGGCTATATACATGGGGTGCCAATACATAGTCAATGGTAGCTTGGCTATATACATGGGGTGCCAATACCTAGTCAATGGTAGCTTGGCTATATACATGGGGTGCCAATACCTAGTCAATGGTAGCTTGGCTATATACATGGGGTGCCAATACCTAGTCAATGGTAGCTTGGCTATATACATGGGGTGCCAATACCTAGTCAATGGTAGCTTGGCTATATACAGTGCAATCTGAAAGTATTCAGACCCCTTGACTTTTTCCACATTTTATTACGTTACAGACATATTCTAAAATTGATTAAATAGTTTTTTTCCCCTCATCAATCTACACACAATACCCCATAATGTCAAAGCAAAATATTATTAATAAAAAACTGAAATATCTAAGTATTCAGACCCTTTACTCAGTACTTTCTTGAAGCACCTTTGGCAGCGATTACAGCATCGAGTCTTCTTGGGTATGACGCTACAAGCTTGGCACACCTGTATTTGGGGGGTTTCATCCATTGTTCTCTGCAGATCCTCTCAAGCGCTGTCAGGTTGGATGGGGATTGTTGCTGCACAGCTATTTTCTGGTCTCTCCAGAGATGCTAAATCGGGTTCAGGTCTGGGCTCTGGCTGGGCCAGGTGAACCTTCGCCCCAGTCTGAAGTCCTGTGCACTCTGGAGCAGGTTTTCATCAAGGATCTCTCTGTACTTTGCTCTGCTCATTATTTCTTCGATCCTGACTAGTCTCCCTGCCTCTGAAAAACAGCCGCACAGCATGATACTGCCACGACCATGCTTCACCGTAGGCATGGTGCCGGGTTTCCTCCAGACGTGACGCTTGGCATTCAGGTCAAAGAGTTCAATCTTGGTAACATCAGAACAGATAATCTTGTTTCTCATGGTCAGAGTCCTTTAGGTGCCTCTTGGCAAACTCCAAGCGGGCTGAACTCTGGAGCTCTGTCAAAGTGATCATCGGGTTCTTGGTCACCTCCCTGACCAAGGCCCTTCTCCCCCGATTGCTCAGTTTGGCCGGGCGGACAGCTCTAGGAAGAGTCTTGGTGGTTCCAAACTTCTTCCATTTAAGAATGATGGAGGCCACTGTATTCTTGGGGACCTTCAATGCTGCAGACATTTTTTGGTACCCTTCCCCAGATCTGTGCCTCGACACAATCCTGTCTCGGAGCTCTACGGACAATTCCTTTGACCTCATGGCTTGGTTTTTGGTCTGACATGCAATGTCAACTGTCGGATGTTATATAGAAAGGTGTGTACCTTTCCAAACCATGTCCAATCAATTTAATTTATCTCAGCTGGACTCCAATCAAGTTGTAGAAAAAATCACAAGGAAGATCAATGGAAACAGGATGCACCTGAGCTAAATTTCGAGATTCATAGAAAAGCGTCTGGAATACTTATTTAAATAAGGTATCTGTTTTTAATTTCTAATAAATTTGCAAAAATGTCTAAACCTGTTTTCGCTTTGTCATTATGTGGTATTGTGTGCAGATTGATGAGGGATTATATATACATTTTGAATTAATTTTACAATAAGGCTGTAACGTATTTTCTTGTAGAAAAGTCAAGAGGTCTGAATACTTTCAGAATGCACTGTATAGACTAACTATTTCACTTTAAACACTTTGTTATATTTATGCACAAGAGAAAAGGTTGTCCAGCACAAATTAATGTACAAACATGATTTTTCATTACATATTTGTAATTTAGCAGATGCTCTTATCCAGAGCGACTTATAGGACCAATTGGGTTAATTGCCTTGCTCAAGGCCACAATGACAGATTTTTGACCTAGTTGGCTCAGGATTCAAACCAGCGACCTTTCAGTTACTGGCCCAACACTCTTAACCACTAGGCTACCTGTTAAATACATAACACAATACGTGACATAAGTAGAATACAGAACACTTGAAACATTACAGGACATTTTTCATGATGGAAATTGAAATATTAAAATGTGATAAAAAAAATAGAGTTTTTGGGAAAACCATTTAATAATAATAATAATATGCCATTTAGCAGACGCTTTTATCCAAAGCGACTTACAGTCATGCGTGCATACATTTTTTTTTGTGTATGGGTGGTCCCGGGGATCGAACCCACTACCTTGGCGTTACAAGCGCCGTGGTCTACCAGCTGAGCTACAGAGGTGTAAGAGCTGGAGTTATTATGCAGTCTGATAGCAGTGGGTAGAGTGGCGTTTCGCAGGCGGTTTGTACGGGCAGTTATACAGGACAGTTTGTGGCTGTTTCTCAGGAGCCTGGTGGTGCAGTTACCTCTTCTTGGAGGGAGCAGGTCATTCAGTGGATGGTCAAGAGTGTGCATGTCCTTCACCAGGTGCACTGCAGCCTGTTCTCGCCTCATCTGCAGTGACGGGAGCTGTGGTTGGACTGCTCCACCTCTGGAGATGATCCTCAAGGCCCTCCTCTGCACCCTGTCTAGTTGGGCCTGCTGCTTTTTACTGCATCCAACTAACAGCACTCCACCGTATTCCAGACAAGGCCTGGCCAGTGTAGTATAGACTGTGACCAGATCTTCAGTAGGACATTACTGGCAAGAAATGTCAAAAAGGCGTTTTGTGGCCTTTCTCACTGGCTGCTCCACTTGTCACCACTGAGGTTAGAGTCTAGATGAAAACCAAGATACTTGGTTGTTGTTACCACTGGTACTTCCTGTCCTCCTAGGATTAGTGGTGCAGGTTGTGGATGGTCCTCTGACCAAGGGACTGTAGCTGTCAGCAGTCTGTAGCTGTCAGCAGAAGTGTGTGGTTTTCACAAGGGCGGTAGTAGTGCTGGACTTTGGGAGGTAGTCATACTGACTCGTGCACTCAGATAACACCTCCTACTGGCAGGGGACAGTTTTAACAATGTGTTTGATGACAGGGGATAGATCTTCTGCATGCTCTTTTAGTAGCCAGGCTGGAATGCCATCAGGCCCACATGCTTTACGTGGGCTGAGTCTGGTCAGAGATTGCTTTAACTGGCCAATGCTGCACAGCTCAACCTGCCTTGTAGACATGGGCAGGGGGAAGATGGCAAGAGGTATGGTGCTTTTCCATGCCTCAGCAAAGAAGCCATTCAAAACATCAGCCACCTCGTCATCTTAAATTCCCTCAACCTGTATTCTCCCTCCTGATGTTTTCTTTGGTCCCAGTCCATTGTTAATGAAGTCCCACCATTCCTTAGGGATTTTCTTCTTTAGGTCCTGGATTTCAGTTTTGTAGTATCTTGTCTTTGCTTCCTTGATAAACATTTGCACTGTGTTTCTGTATTTTCTCCATGTCATTGTTTCTCCCCATCTGTTGAAAATATTCTGTATTTTCCTGATGGCAGTTGATATGAAGAGTGTTTGATCCAATATTATAAAGATTGTAAATTGTATGTAGAGAGGATAAGAAAACCATGTGTTAGTTGTAACAAGAGTGATGAGCAGAGGGTCTGTGTGCCAAGATAGATTGGGGTCCACTAGTGCTAATCTTAGGATTGGTGCGTGATGGAATGGACTGGCTAGGGTGAGATATGACACCAGGGAGAGGAATGATATGTAGGAAGTGAGTGGCAGCTAGTAATAGTTAGCAACTGGGAAGGATAAAAGTAGACTTGAAGAGCACTATATAGGCTGAGAGAGAGTCTATGTAAGTCAGTCATATGATAAGAGGCAAAGCGCGTTCGTCTTATTATGTGATCCAGTACTGAAATAAATGTACATCAAACTTCCATCTGAGTGTCTGCTACTTTCTCTTACATCATGACCTTTTAGCTCAGCTGTTGTTTTAAAACATTTTCTACAGTCAGATCAGTGGTAAGGCTTCTCTCCTTTATGTTTACCTTGGTGTCTTTTTAAATGGCCCATTTAAAAGAAAATCTGTCCACAGTCAGAGCAGGAAAACAGCTTCTATCTTGTGTGTGTTCTCTGATGAACTTTTAGCTGAGATGATGTTGTGAAACATTTTACACAATCAGAGCAGGAGTAAGGCTTCTCTCCTGTGTGTGTTCTCTGATGAACTTTTAGCTGAGCTGATGATGTGAAGCATTTTACACAGTCAGAGCAGGAGTAAGGCTTTTCTCCTGTATGTATACGTTCATGTTGTTTTAAGGTGCCCAGTTGTGAGAAACTTGCCCCACAGTCAGAGCAGTAGTTAGGCTTCTCTCCCGTATGTATACGTTCATGTGTGTTTAAGTTATCCAATCGGGAGAAACTCGTCCCACAGTCAGAGCAGGAGTAAGGCTTCTCTCCTGTGTGTGTTCTCTGATGAACTTTTAACTCAGTTGATCTTGTGAAGCATTTTACACAGTCAGAGCAGGAGTAAGGCTTTTCTCCTGTATGTATAGGTTCATGTTGTTTTAAGTGGCCCAGTTGAGAGAAACTTGCCCCACAGTCAGAGCAGAAGTAAGGCTTCTCTCCTGTGTGTATACGTTCATGTGTTTTTAAGCTGCCCAGTTGAGAGAAACTTGCCCCACAGTCAGAGCAGAAGTAAGGCTTCTCTCCTGTGTGTATACGTTCATGTGTTTTTAAGCTGCCCAGTTGAGAGAAACTCGTCCCACAGTCAGAGCAGGAGTAAGGCTTTTCTCCTGTGTGCACTCTGTGATGAACTGTCAGAGTCTGTGATGTTGTGAAATTCTTCCCACAGTCAGTACAGGAATACAGATTCTCTCCTGTGTGTATTTTTAGGTGTATTTTTAGCTTTGATAGAATTGGGAAAATCTCCTCACAATGTGGGCAGTGGTGAGACCTCTTAGCTCTGCGATCTTCCTGCTGTTGCTCTCTGGATGTAGAGAATGTCTCAATGTCACCTGTGTGAAAAGCATTTAAAAAAGTCAATTGGTGTGATATGCACTGAGTGTACAAAACATTATGAACTCTTTCCAGGACATGACCAGGTGAGAGCTATGATCTCTGATGCCACTAGTTAAATCCACTTCAGATCAGTGTCGATGAAGGGGAGGAGACAGATTAATGAAGGGCTTTTAAGCCTTGAGACAATTGAGACATGGACTGTGTATGTGTGCTATTCAGAGGGTGAATGGTGTTTTTTTATCAAATCAAATACAAAAGCTGAAGAATATACGCACATTCAGGTAATCAAATCCACCATATGCACTGAGCTTGTCTGACAGGTTGAAGCGCACTAAATAGTAAATAAATGATAAGCGTACCAGAGAGTCTGTTGTAACGTTTTATTGTTAAGCCTTTATTACAGCAAAGACTAAAAACAGTTGCATTGATTCCTGAATGCAATTTCCGAAATGGAACGGTTTATTTATTATTTACGCTAATTATTCAAGGGTTGCTTTGTTATTTTAAACCAAAAATGCTTGATTGCATTTCAATGGCTTGCATGCTGTGTGATGACATTAACAAATGAATGATTGATACAGTAGCCTATATACAGTGTGCAAGAGTATTCCAAGATAAATATACAACACAGGGAATTAACGATCAATGGAAACAGTTGTTTTTCAGTTCAACATCTGTTTAGTATCTATGTAGGGGTTCCAGTCCGGGACTCATAGCTGCATGTGGCAAGTTCGCATTGGTCCAAATGGTCTATACATTGAGCCTGAAATGGGATACTTGGTATTTGGCCATTGGCCCAATGTTATTGCAAGGAATTCTAATTGGTCAACCATAGGCAAGGCTTGGGTATAAACTACATCCTGTCTCTTTGTTCAGTGGGAAAACACTGAGGACAGGGAAGAATAAACATCTACAATCTACTTTCAAGCATAACAATGATTGGTTCTCTTTGAATAAATTTATTTTTCTCCCCCTGATTTGCTTTGGGGTCTGTGTTATTGAAGAATAACATCAACTGCTAACAAGTGCATTCGGAAAGTATTCAGACCCCCTTGACTTTTTACACATTTCGTTACGTTGCAGCCTTTTTCTAAAATTGATTTTTTTAATTTTTTATAATCCTCAGCAATCTACACAAAATACCACATAATGACAACGCGAAAACAGGTTTTTAGAAAATGTTGCTAATATATTAAAAATTAAACAGAACTACCCTATTTACATAAGTATTCAGAACATTTGCTATAAGACTCGAAATTGAGCTCAGGGACAACCTGTTTCCATTAATCATCCTTGAGATGTTTCTACAACTTGATTGGAGTCAATCTGTGGTAAATTCTATTGATTGGACATGATTTGGAAAGGCACACACCTGTCTATATAAGGTCCCACAGTTGACAGTGCATGTCAGAGTAAAAACCAAGCCATGAGGTCGAAGGAGTTGTCCATAGAGCTCCGAGACAGGATTGTGTCACGGCACAGATCTGGGCAAGGGTACCAAAAAACTTCTGCAGCATTGAAGGTCCCCAAGAACACAGTGGCCTCCATCATTCTTAAAATGGAAGAAGTTTGGCACTACCAAGACTCTTCCTAGAGCTGGCCGCCCGGCCAAACTGAGCAATCGGGGGAGAAGGGCCTTGGTCAGGGAGGTGGCCAAGACCACGATGGTCACTGACAGAGCTCTAGCAATCCTCTGGAGATGGAAGAACCTTCCAGAAGGATAAACATCTCTGCAGCACTCCAGCAATCAGGCCTTTATGGTAGAGTGGCCAGACGGAAGCCACTCTTCAGTAAAAGGCACATGACTGCCTGATTGGAGTTTGCCAAAAGGCACCTAAACACTCTCAGACCATGAGAAACAAGATTCTCTGGTCGGATGAAACCAAGATGGAACTCTTTGGCCTGAATGCCAAGTGCCCCGTGGGAGGAAACCTGGCACCATCCCTATGGTAAAACATGGTGGTGGCAGCATCATGCTGTCGGGATGTTTTTCAGCGTCAGGGACTGGTAGACTAGTTAGGATCGAGGCAAAGATGAACTGAGCATAGTACAGAGAGAGATCCTTGATAAAAAAACCTGCTCCTGAGCGCTCAGGACCTCAGACTGGGGCAAAGATTCACCTTCCAACAGGACAACGACCCTAAGCACACAGACAAGACAAAGCAGGAGTGTCTTCGGTACAAGTCTCTGAATGTCCTTGAGTGGTCCAGCCAGAGCCCGGACTTGAACCCAATCGAACATCTCTGGAGAAACCTGAAAATAGCTGTGCAGCAGCACTCCCCATCCAACCTGACAGAGCTTGAGAGGATCTGCAGAGAAGAATGGGAGAAACTCTCCAAATACAGATGTGCCAAGGTTGTAGCATCATACCCAAGAAGATTCAATGATGTAATCGCTGTCAAAGGTCTGAATACTTATGTAAATGTGATATTTCCATTTTTTATTATTTAGCTAAAATGTCTAAAAACCTGTCAAGGGGAAGTGCAGAAATATTCTGTTCTTAAGGAGGGAGGCAAAGGACAACAGTCTAGTTTCAGTTCCTGATAAGGCAGGCCAGTTGCGGAACTAGGGAGGAGCAAGGAATCCGGCTCGGGGTCATGTCAACAGATGAAGTGAGAAGAAACCTCTGGGAGGGGGGGCAGAGGGGCCCACCACAACGACCCTCCTACTACAGTCCTATCTCACACGCATACACTTTCACGCCCACGAAGGTTCTAGCATCAGGCAGGGCCAGGACTACACCAGTGAGAAGAACCAATTAAGTTCCTGACTAGCAACAGATATGTATTGACCCCGTCTAGTAGGAGGTTATAAATATATATGTGCTTGTGTAATCATGCTTTGTCTTTGCAGCTGTTTGATCCTGTGGGTGAATAAACTTAGTTTGAGCTTTCCTAGATGTCCGTTTTAGTTTGTTCAGAACCTAACAGAATGCTTCATAATGAAAAAGGTTCATAATGAAATTATCTAACGGGCTAAATTATGAACGCGATGTGCTTTATCTATTACCTAGTGCACAAGTTGACTACAGGTCTTTATTTAAATAGTACTAATATTCAAAGCCCAAAAAACGTCACTAAGCAGAATACTAACAAAATGCTAACTAGTACTAAGGAAACATCATAGAGAATGCTAACTAAATGCTAACGAGTACTAAGGAAACATCATAGAGAACGCTAACAAAATGCTAACTAGTACTAAGGAAACATCATAGAGAACGCTAACAAAATGCTAACTAGTACTAAGGAAACATCATAGAGAACGCTAACTAAATGCTAACGAGTGCATTGCGAACATTTTGTACAGTTGCTGACCTCAACTATACAAGTAATTCAAACGCTTCTCTCAGTTTGCTGCACGCACAAACCTAATATTATCCAGCAAGACTCTTGATCCAGGAGGGGATTCTCTGCTGTTAGCAAGGCTCTTGATCCAGGAGGGGATTTCTCTGCTGTTACCAAGCGAATGCTTGATTTCGGAAGAAGCTATCCACTTAGCTAGATAGCTAACTAACTACTAAATTAGCTAAACAAATGGGAAACTGCAGAGCATTTAACACATTGTAGAAAGTTTACTTAATAGTTATAAGATATCTAGCTGGCAAACATTTAGTTGTGAATTCCATACTGTAATTAGATCACCTGGCACATGCTGCATGACATAGTGACTCACCAGGCTCCGGTCTCTTCTCGTTGACTGGGGACTACCGTAAGCTACATAATAATGGGACGTAATGTTCTTCAACTCATAACGTATTGCATGCTAACTAGTACTAAGGAATCATTACATTTACATTTACGTCATTTAGCAGATGCTCTTATCCAGAGCGACTTACAGTTAGTGCATACATTATTTATTATTTTTTTTATTTTTTTTCATACTGGCCCCCCGTGGGAATCGAACCCACAACCCTGGCGTTGTAAACGCCATGCTCTACCAACTGAGCTACCTCCCTGCCGGCCATTCCCTCCCCTACCCTGGACAACGCTGGGCCAATTGTGCGCCGCCCCATTGGTCTCCCGGTTGCGGCCAGCTACAGCAGAGCCTGGATTCGAACCAGGATCTCTAGTGGCACAGCTAGCACTGCGATGCAGTGCCTTAGACCACTGCGCCACTCTCTCATCATAGAGAATGATAACTAAATGGTAACAAGTGCATTGCAAACATTTTGTACAGTTTCTGACCTCAACTATAGATGTAACTCAAACGCTTCTCTCAGTTTGCTGCACGCACAAACCTAATATTATCCAGCAAGGCTCTTGATCCAGGAGGGGATTCTCTGCTGTTAGCAAGGCTCTTGATCCAGGAGGGGATTCTCTGCTGTTAGCAAGGCTCTTGATCCAGGAGGGGATTCTCTGCTGTTAGCAAGGCTCTTGATCCAGGAGGGATTCTCTTTTGTTACCAAGGGAATGCTTGATTTTGGAAGAAGCTAACTGGCAAACATTTAGTTGTGAATTCCATCACCTGGCGCATGCTGCACGACAGAGAGTGACTCACAAGGCTCCGGTCTCTTCTCGTTGACTGGGGACTACCGTAAGCTACATAATAATGTGACGTAATGTTCTTTAACTCATAACGTATTGCACAAGTTGACTGCAGGTATTTACTTAAAAAGTAGCTACAAATATTCAAAATAATAAAAACAAAACTCAAAAGAAATCGTTTCAACTGTACTGAAAACCCATCCAGTGGCTTTTTTATTGCTTCTTTAATCAGCACAACAGTTTTCAGCTGTGCTAACATAATTGCAAAAGGGTTTTCTAATGATCAATTATTCATTTAAAATGATAAACTTGGATTAGCAAACACAACGTGCTATTGGAACACAGAACTGATGGTTGCTGATAATGGGCCTCTGTATGCCTATGTAGATATTCCATTAAAAATCAGCCGTTTCCAGATACAATAGCCATTTACAACATTAACAATGTCTACACTGTATTTCGGAATAATTTGATGTTATTTTAATGGACAAAAAAATTGCTTTTCCTTCGAAAACAAGGACATTTCTAAGTGACCCCAAACTTTTGAACGGTAGTGTATATATACATACACATACATAAACTCAGCAAAAAAAGAAACATCATCTCACTGTCAACTGCGTTTATTTTCAGCAAACTTAACGTGTAAATATTTGTATGAACATAACATTCAACAACTGAGACATAAACTTAACAAGTTCCACAGACATGTGACTAACAGAAATGTGTCCCTGAACAAAGGGGGGGTCAAAATCTAAAGTAACATTCAGTATCTGGTGTGGCCACCAGCTGCATTAAATACTGCAGTGCATCTCCTCCTCATGGACTGCACCAGATTTGCCAGTTCTTGCTGTGAGATGTTACCCCACCCTTCCACCAAGGCAACGGCAAGTTCCTGGTCATTTCTATGGGGAATGGCCCTAGCCCTCACCCTCCGATCTAACAGGTCCCAGACGTGCTCAATGGGATTGAGATCCGGGCTCTTCGCTGGCCATGGCAGAACACTGACATTCCTGCCTTACAGGAAATCACACATAGAACAAGCAGTATGGCTGGTGGCATTGTCATGCTGGAGGGTCATGTCAGGATGAGCCTGCAGGAAGGGCACCACATGTGGGAGGAGGATGTATACCCTGTAATGCACAGTGTTGAGATTGCCTGCAATGACAACAAGCTCAGTTCGATGATGCTGTGACCCTACACCTCCAAATCGATCCCGCTCCAGAGTACAGGCCTTGGTGTAACGCTCATTCCTTCGACGATAAACGCGAATCCAACCATCACCCCTGGTGAGACAAAACCGCGACTCGTTAGTGAAGAGCACTTTTTGCCAGTCCTGTCTTGTCCAGTGATGGTGGGTTTGTGCCCATAGGCGACGTTGTTGCCGGTGATGTTACAACAGGCCTACAAGCCCTCAGACCAGCCTCTCTCAGCCTATTGCGGACAGTCTGAGCACTGATGGAGGGATTGTGCGTTCCTGGTGTAACTCGGGCAGTTGTTGTTGCCATCCTGTACCTGTCCCGCAGGTGTGATGTTCGGATGTACCGATCCTGTGCAGGTGTTGTTACACGTGGTCTGCCACTGCGAGGACGATCAGCTGTCCGTCCTGTCTCCCTGGAGCGCTGTCTTAGGCGTCTTACAGTACGGACATTGCAATTTATTGCCCTGGCCACATCTGCAGTCCTCATGCCTCAATGCAGAATGCCTAAGGCACGTTCACGCAGATGAGCAGGGACCCTGGGCATCTTTCTTTTGGTGTTTTTCAGAGTCAGTAGAAAGGCCTCTTTAGTGTCCTAAGTTTTCATAACTGTGACCTTAATTGCCTACCGTTTGTAAGCGGTTGGTGTCTTAATGACCGTTCCACAGGTGCATGTTCATTAATTGTTTATGGTTCATTGAACAAGCATGGGAAACAGTGTTAAAACCCTTTACAATGGAGATCTGTGAAGTTATTTGGATTTTTACAAATTATCTTTGAAAGACATGATATGGCAAATTTTGTCCTTATACTAATCAAAGAACCAAAGTATTTCAGAGTTTTTGTAGAATTAAGATATACTTTATTACAACTAGACAAAGCCAAGGTGATTTGCAAAGCATCTCCTTGTTTACCTCCCAGCTCTCAGTTTATATAGTAATTTTCACATACATTTCCACTTAAAGCCCGTCCCTCTTGGGTTCCCCCACCACTATCCTCAGTTTGACTTCTATTCAGTATAGAAACAATAGTAGTACAATCAATCAAGCCCTTGTCATGCAAAAATAATCATGTTCAGTTTAAAAACTCTGTTCAACCCCAGCTCACCCTAGCTTGACCTGGAGAATGTCACGGTTTCGGCCGAGGCTGCTCCTCCTCCTTGTTCGGGCAGGTTTCGGCGGTCGTCGTCCCCGGAGTACTAGCTATCACCGTTCTATGTTTTCGATGTCTGTTTGGTTTTGTCTGATTGTGTACACCTGTTTCCTGTTTGGTTGATTATGTCTCCTATAAGTTTCTCGTTTGGTTAGTCTTGTGTTGTGTGTTATTGTCCGCCTGTCGGTAGGAGCTGCGAGTTTCCGCTCTGTTTACTTTGTTTGGTGTTTTTACGCACAGTTTGCGTAATCGCTGGCCTCTGTTTGTTTTTCGAGGCCCGTGTTTTGTATTTTGTCATTTTATGACTAGTAAAGTCTGTTGGACTAAGCCTCTGTGTCCTGTGCCTGACTCCTACACCACATCCACATCAGTTCCTGACAGAATAACACACCCCCATGGAGTCAGCAGGAGCAGCGGCGGCACCCAAGTCGCTGGAGTAACGGATCGGCGATCAGGACTCCATGATCCGGCAACTTGGGGCCGCCATGAATGAGGTGTCTAACACTCTGCGCCGTTTGGTCACCGGAGAGGTGCCCACACCGCCGCACACCATACTATCACCATCGGCCAGTCCTTCTATTCCAGCACCGGAACCCAGTGGTATTCGGCTCTCGCTCCCGAGGGCATATGATGGTACCACAGCCGGGTGTCAGGCGTTCCTCCTGCAGGTGGAACTTTACCTGGCAACCATACACCCGGCGCCCTCGGGATACGAGAGCGTCTCCGCCCTCATCTCCTGTCTCACCGGCAAGGCGTTGGAGTGGGCCAACGCCGAATGGAGGGGAATAGACGCCGCCACTATCACCTACGCAGAGTTCTCCCGCCGCTTCAGGGCAGTGTTTGACCATCCACCTGAGGGGAAGGCGGCGGGGGAGCGTCTGTTCCAACTCCGACAGGGGAGGAGGAGTGCACAGGAGTTCGCCCTGGAGTTCCGGACTCTAGCGGCGGATGCAGGGTGGAATGAGCGGGCCCTCATCGACCACTACCATTGTAGTCTACGGGAGGACGTCCGTCGAGAGTTGGCCTGCAGGGATGCCCACCTCACCTTCGACCAGCTGGTGGACATGTCCATCCGGCTTGACACCCTGCTGGCAACCCGCGGACGTTCCGAGTGGGGGTCGTCCATTCCACCCTCCAGCACCTCCGAGCCGAGCCCTATGGAGCTCGGAGGTGCTGGCGCTAGAGAGAGGAGGAGGAGGAGCCCGAGGGGGGCTGTCCCCTGCACCAACTGTGGCCGTGGAGGGCACACTGCGGCCAGGTGCTGGGGAGGGTCTCCTAGGGGAGAGGACGACAGGTTACGCACTGGGGAGTCATTCCAGGTGAGTAGGCGTCCCACTTACCCAGAGCTCTCTGTTGTGCACGTCTGTTTACCTGTACATTTTCCACAGGTTGCACCTCATTCCCAGCATAAGGCGCTAGTAGATTCAGGTGCAGCTGGGAATTTTGTTGATTGACATTTTTGTTTGAAACTAGGAATTCCCCTTCTTCCAGTCGACCCCCCATTTCCTGTCCATGCGTTAGACAGCCGTCCCCTGGGATCGGGGTTGATTAGGGAAGTCACCGCGCCACTTAGGATGAGGACGCAGGGGGGTCATGAGGAAACTATTCAGCTATATCTGATTGACTCTCCTGCGTATCCGGTGGTGCTCGGGCTTCCCTGGTTGATTACCCATAATCCTACTATTTCGTGGCAACAGAGGGCTCTTAAGGAGTGGTCTGCTCAGTGTGTGGGGCGATGTCTAGGTGTTTCCGTGGGGGCGACCTCGGTGGAGAGTCCAAACCAGGTGCCCGCGCTGCACATTCCCCCTGAGTATGAGGATTTGGCAATCGTGTTCAGTAAATCGAGGGCGACGCGGTTGCCTCCTCATAGACAGGGGGATTGTAAGATAGACCTCCAGGCAGGAGCAGGGCTTCCACGGAGCCATGTGTATCCTCTGTCTCAAGAGGAAAAGAGAGCTATGGAGACTTACATAGCCGAATCTTTGAGACAAGGATACATGCGGTCCTCCACTTCCCCTGCGTCCTCAAGCTTCTTTTTTGTGAAGAAAAAGGATGGAGGGTTGCGCCCGTGCATTGATTACCGTGGTCTAAATCAGATTACTGTGAAATACAGTTATCCACTCCCTCTGATTCTGACTATGACGGAATCATTGCATGGAGCGTGTTTCTTCACGAAACTGGATCTCAGGAGCGCATATAACTTGGAGCGCATTAGGGAGGGCGATGAATGGAAGACATCATTTAGTACCACCTCGGGTCATTACTAGTATCTCGTCATGCCATACGGGTTGATGAATGATCCTTCAGTCTTCCAATCCTTCGTGGATGAGATCTTCTGGGACATGCAGGGGCAAGGTGTGGTCGTGTACATTGATGACATTCTGGTGTACTCTTCTACCCGACCCGAGCATGTAGCCCTGGTGCGCCGAGTGTTGAGGAGGCTGTTGGAGCACAACCTGTATGTTAAGGCAGTCTCAGGCTTCACTAACTAGCGTTACTGTTTTAGGTGGAGCTATTCTTTGCTACTTTTCAAAGAAATACTACGTGATATTTCACATATCATCTTGCTAGAGAGGCCTTTTGTTGTGATATTTAGGCTACTATATAGGCTACTAGCAAAAGACCCTGTGTTGTTAGGATAGATTTATGTCTGTTTCTTCCAACAGATCTTTACATATTTTCCTCACTACAAAATATTCCTGCGGCCCTTGTGGTTACTAAACATATTTTAGATATTCCTTTATGGTATAGCTTATTCCATGTTTACATCTTTGGTTAAATGACTTAAAATGCTAAACTTAAATTTACTTAGTGGAATGTCCGTGGAGTTTGTAAACTATCCAAGCTTAAAACAGGTTATTACTAGGCTTAAACAACTTCATTCATCTATTGTGTTCCTACAAGAAACTCACTTGTTGAAGGATGAGCTACTTAAAGTATGCAGGAGATGACAAGGGCAAGTAATAGCATCTTGTTCCTCCTCTCATTCTCATGGTGTTATGGTTTTAATTCACTAATCTGTTCAGTTTCAAGTGGATACTATTATAACTAATACAGCTGGTAGATACATTTTGATACAGGGAACTCTTTTGAATGAGCATATTAATCTGGATAATGTTGATGGTCCTAATGATGATCATCCCAAATTCTTTGAGAATGTATTTCTATTGATAGCCTCCATTCCTGGTAAAGTCCTAATGGCAGGGGACTTTAATTGCACTCTTGATCCTCATCTAGATTGCTCCTCTGGTTTAGACACTTCCCACTCGCAGAGTAGAAAGAAATTACAGCATTTCATTAAGGACTTAAATCTATGTGAACCTTGGAGGACTCAGAACCCGAGTAAAATGGAGTATTCATGTTACTCATCAACATTTAAATCATATTCTCATGTAGACTACGTTTTAGTTTCTTGCTCATTGCTTCCCAATGTAGCAGGAAGTGGATATGATAGTATTGTTCTGAGTGACCATTCCCCTGTGTCATTATTCTATAGGAATACAAAACTAGTAAAAGGATCCTCTAGATGGCGTTTGCATCCCAGATGGTTACAGGACCCAGACTTCTTACATTACGTTGGAGTGCATATACAGTGAGGGAAAAAAGTATTTGATCCCCTGCTGATTTTGTATGTTTGCCCACTGACAAAGAAATGATCAGAAATGGTAGGTTTATTTGAACAGTGAGAGACAGAATAACAACTAAAAAATCCAGAAAAACGCATGTCAAAAATGTCATAAATTGATTTTCATTTTAATGAGGGAAATAAGTATTTGACCCCCAATCAGAAAGAGTTCTGGCTCCCAGGTGTCTTTTATACAGGTAACGAGCTGAGATTAGGAGCACACTCTTAAAGGGAGTGCTCCTAATCTCAGCTTGTTACCTGTATAAAAGACACCTGTCCACAGAAGCAATCAATCAATCAGATTCCAAACTCTCCACCATGGCCAAGACCAAAGAGCTCTCCAAGGATGTCAGGGACAAGATTGTAGACCTACACAAGGCTGGAATGTGCTACAAGACCATCGGCAAGCAGCTTGGTGAGAAGGTGACAACAGTTGGTGCGATTATTCGCAAATGGAAGAAACACAAAATAACTGTCAATCTCCCTCGGCCTGGGGCTCCATGCAAGATCTCACCTCGTGGAGTTGCAATGATCATGAGAACGGTGAGGAATCAGCCCAGAACTACACAGGAGGATCTTGTCAATGATCTCAAGGCAGCTGGGACCATAGTCACCAAAAAAACAATTGGTAACACACTACGCCATGAAGGACTGAAATCCTGCAGCGCCTGCAAGGTCCCCCTGCTCAAGAAAGCACATATACAGGCCCATCTGAATTTTACCAATGAACATCTGAATGATTCAGAGGAACTGGGTAAAAGTGTTGTGGTGAGATGAGACCAAAATGAAGCTCATTGGCATCAACTCAACTCACCGTGTTTGGAGGAGGAGGAATGCTGCCTATGACCCCAAGAACACCATCCCAACTGTCAAACATGGAGGTGGAAACATTATGCTTTGGGGGTGTTTTTCTGCTAAGGGGACAGGACAACTTCACCGCATCAAAGGGACGATGGACGGGGCCATGTACCATCAAATCTTGGGTTAGAACCTCCTTCCCTCAACCAGGGCATTGAAAATGGGTCGTGGATGGGTATTCCAGCATGACAATGACCCAAAACACACGGCCAAGGCAACAAAGGAGTGGCTCAAGAAGAAGCACATTAAGGTCCTGGAGTGGCCTAGCCAGTCTCCAGACGTTAATCCCATAGAAAATCTGTGGAGGGAGCTGAAGGTTCGAGTTGCGAAACGTCAGCCTCGAAACCTTAATGACTTGGAGAAGATCTGCAACGATAAGTGGGACAAAATCCCTCCTGAGATGTGTGCAAACCTGGTGGCCAACTACAAGAAACTTCTGACCTCTAATTGCCAACAAGGGTTTTGCCACCAATTACTAAGGTATGTTTTGCAGAGGGGTCAAATACTTATTTCCCTCATTAAAATGCAAATAAATTTATAACATTTTTGAAATGCGTTTTTCTGGATTTTTTTGTTGTAATTCTGTCTCTCACTGTTCAAATTAACCTACCATTAAAATTATAGACTGTTCATGTCTTTGTCAGTGGGAAAACGTACAAAATCAGCAGTGGATCAAATACTTTTTTCCCTCACTGTAGATGTTTATTTGACATTGAACACTGACCAAACGTCAGCGAGTACCAGATGGGAGGCTTTCAAAGCACATATTTGGGGGCAAATTATAAGTTTTACCAGTATCAAATCAAATAAATCAGAAAATGAGGAAGCTTTATGGATAACTCAGTAAACAAGGAATGATTTGGACTTAAAGCTCAGTATGAAGAACTTCCCACCTCAAAGGCTGCAAACAGCTTAACTAGGCTGAAACAGTCCTATGATCAAGATGAAAAACCTGGTAAATTGCTGGCCTGGCACATTAATTAGTAAAATTCTGCCTTTAATGCAATTCATAAGGACAATTATCAATGGATCCTGTAGAAATAAACCAAACATTTGCTTCCTACTACAACACACTTTACAACTCTGAATCTCCTGAGAACTGAACTAGTCAGGTCTTGATTTTCCCTCTACTTCAGAAGACACTAAATTGGATCTGGAAAAGGAATTGGATGGTGTTGAAATATCTGATGCTATTTTCAATCTGAAGGGAGGTAAAGCGGAAGGTCCAGATGGGCTCCCAATAGATATTTAAGGACCAACTTCTATGTCCACTTTTGGATATGTACAGTGCATTAGGAAAGTATTCAGACCCCTTGACTTTTTCCACAACTTGTTACGTTACAGCCTTATTCTGAAATTGATTAAATAAAAAAAATCCTCATCAATCTACACACAATACCTCATAATGACAAAGTGAAAACAAGTTCTTAGACATTTTTGCAAATGTATTAAAAATAAAAACAGCAGAAATACCTTGTTTACATAAGTATTCACACCCTTTGCTATGAGACTCGAAATTGAGCTCAGGTGGATACTGTTTCCATTGATCATCCTTGAGATGTTTCTAAAACTTAATTGGTGTCCAACTGTGGTAAATTCAATTGATTGGAGATGATTTGGAAAGTCACACAACTGTCTATATAGGTGACCAAGAACATGATGGTCACTCTGACAGAGCTCCAGAGACAACCATCTCTGCAGCACTCCACCAATCAGGCCTTTATGGTAGAGTGGCCAGACGGAAGCCACTCCTCAGCAAAAGGCACATAACAGCCTGCTTGGAGTTTGTCAAAAGGCACCTAAAGGACTCGAACCATGAGAAACAAGATTCTCTGGTCTGATGAAACCAAGATTGAACTTCTTGGCCTGAATGACAAGCATCACGTCTGGAGGAAACCTGGCACCATCCTTATGGTGAAGCATGGTGGTGGAAGCATTATGCTGTGGGGATGTTGTTCAGCGGCAGGGACTGGGAGCCTAGTCAGGATAGAGGGAAAGATGATTGGAGCAAAGTACAGAGAGATCCTTGATGAAAACCTCCTCCAGTGCGTTCAGGACCTCAAGACCGGGGCGAATGTTCACCTTCCAACAGGACAACGACCCTAAGCACACAGCCAAGACAACGCAGGAGTGGCTTCGGGACAAGTCTCTGAATGTCCTTGAGTGGCCCAGCCAGACCCGGGACTTAAACTCAATCGAACATCTCTGGAGACCTGAAAGTAGCTGTGCAGCGACGCGCCCCATCCAACCTGACAGAGCTTGAGAGGATCTGCAGAGAGGAATGGGAGAAACTCCCCAAATACAGGTGTGCCAAGCTTGTAGCGTCATACACATTAAGACTTTGGCTGTAATCACTGCCAAAGGTGCTTAAACAAAGTACTGAGTAAAGGGTCTGAATACTTATGTAAATGTTATTATTCAGTTGTTGTTGTTTTTGCAACAACTGATAAAAACCAGTTTTTGCTTTGTCATTATGGGGTATTGTGTGTAGATTGATGAGGGGAAAAAACAATTTAATCAATTTTACAATAAGGCTGTAAAGTAACAAAATGTGGAAAAAGTCCAGGGGTCTGAATACTTTCCGAATGCACTGTATATAGACAGGTGTGTGCCTTTCCAAATCATGTCCAACAAACTTAGTTAGATAGAACCTGCTCTTACCATGACAAACAGATTTCCCAATCTTCTTCTCCTCTTCTTCATCTTTAATGTTGACATTCAGCTCCAGTGTTTGACTGCAGTCTTCCAGCTTCACTGATGCCATCTCTGGATCCTGCAGTAAACTGGGCTCCACTGTCACAATCAGGACCCAGTGACTGTAGGTTTGGACTCAGTGTGGAAGGAGAGAGGCAGGCTGGGTGTTGTCCTCACTGTTGATGTTACCGGCCTCAGACTTATCTGAATTGGCCAGTAGTAATAAAGAGAAACAGATACAAAAAGTTATTGTCTTGACAGTTCTGGCACTTTCTTTATTCTCTAAAAATATTTTCACTTTTTTCTTGTTCAATTATCTAATTCAGTGCTTGTCTTGGACTGAAATAGGTGCTTGTTATGATGAGTTTCTCGGGTGTTCAAAGAATCAAGGATGCAAGGCTATACTGAGACACTTTGTAGAAAGTTAATACAATTATTTAATGATCGGTACCGGGTTCGTGACAGCAATGACCAGAGCTTTGCCCTTGATGCTACGAACTAACTAACAAAGAAGACACTCTACCTTATATAGCCTTCATTACCCTTCTGCTGGCATACATCTGGCAAGTCTCCATGGGAACTCCCTGTCTTTGATGTTCATCACTTTTTACCCCAAGTCAGTATCCTGCCCATCACTCATGCTATTCTAAACATCTCTAATCTACCTTGACATAAGGAATGTAGACTTTATGGCCCCAAACCACTCATCTCTTAACTCTTTCACTGTCCTCAATCCTATGACATGACATCATTACAGTGCTAATACTCATTTTGGGTGCCGGTACTGTTTATATTAAGGTGCAGGAGCTCCACAATACTTTTGAGCTAATACCTAACCTATAGTAGATCAACGCATAAATGACTCAAAAACCATTTAGTACAAGGTTACAGATTGTTTTAGACAGCACTATGTGCTAATTTCCTGAATAACCTTGTCTTCACTGTATTACTTAAATCAAAAACCAATTGTATTTCCTGTTCACACCATAGCAGCATTTTTTGATTAAGACAGAAACAACAGAATGTGTCTGAATATTAGTACACATGTAGAAAACTGATAATCATTACATTCAGCTTCAAAACAGTAGTGCGACCGTGAAATTGTCTCTATCTGATGCACCCGCACTGTCCTCACTGAAGTCCGTTGACGCTGACCGAGAGTAGCAGCCATTTTACCAGCTTGGGAATTTTACACAAAACCAATAACATGCAAAACGAACTCAAAATCTCAAATAAATTGATTATTTATTAAACTAACATGAGAAAATAATGTACATTCACTCAGACAAACCCAACATCTCTAGCTATGTGACTTGTAAAATAGTTTTTATCACGTTCTTTCACTCACTCGGTTTGACACAAAAATTACACATCAAACCTTTAACAAACGTGATAATACCTTAACGGATTTGTTACCTAGCATGGTAAGTTCTTTCGACATTAGAAAGTTTAAACGTGCTATTACATACCTCTAGTAATAAATAGAAACGGACACAAAGGTTATCTTCTTGACTGCACAGTTCAGACGCTTTCTTTATTGTGAAGAATGGTGCCCGCCTGCCCGGAACTTCCTGTTCCCCCACTACTAACGGTCCGTGCATTCCGAGATCAGATTACAACATTTCATTAAATTACAACAACAAAAAAGTGTAAACTGTAGCAATTTATTTCCCTTTATAGTTTATTAGCCTAAGCATGACCTTCATCCACATAATTTCTCTAGGATTGGAACCGGTTCAGGGAAAGAACCGGAAAAAGTGTTCTATACTTTTTAGGAACAGCACAGTTATTTTAAAAGCATGTAATCCAGGTAATAACCTTATTTTCCTTTCCGGGTATTTTTCTCCAGTCCCACAAAAATCGCAACAAAGCTCACTCTAGAAACGTATTCCAGTTTCTGCCTGCCAGCTGGAATGGAAATCTTTGCCAGTGGGTGTGCGTGTGGAAACTACCTGCTCCTTTCCTCTGAAGCATAGGTTACTGTATCCTACTGACAACGTTACAAGCATGATTCAGAAATTAGGGAGATATGTTTAATTTGAGAAGAATGGATGAACTTTTTCAATGCTAGTTAAGGATACTATAGTCACCACGTTTCACATTGGATTTATTAACGACAAAAAGGTACGACCTCTTTTTAATTATAGTGCTGCACTGCACTTTACAAACAAGGTTGTTAGCTAGCTAGCTAACATTAGCTCTGTTCCAACGTTAAACCAACTCTGTAGTTCCGATAAGCTGACAAGAGAAGCAGACGGCCTGACCGATAAGCTGACAGAGAAGCAGACGGCCTGACCGTTAAGCTGACAGAGAAGCAGACGGCCTGACCGGTAAACGACAGAGAAGCAGACGGCCTGACAGATAAGCAGACAGAGAAGCAGAGTTCAGGACTGCTCTGAACCAAGTAATGGAGGCCATAGAGGATAATGATGAAACTGGAGATGATCCGTACAGAGTTCAGGACTGCTCTGAACCAAGTTATGGAGGCCATAGAGGATAATGGTGGAACTGGAGATGATCCGTACAGAGTTCAGGACTGCTCTGAACCAAGTTATGGAGGCCATAGAGGATAATGGTGGAACTGGAGATGATCCGTACAGAGTTCAGGACTGCTCTGAACCAAGTTATGGAGGCCATAGTGTTACGATCCGGCACTGTTGGTCCTGCCCCCGCTTGTTTCCCTTTTCCTTTTTTCCCCTGTGTGTGTTGTCTGTGTCTGTCTCCCCCTGCTGTGCAGCCCAGTCAGAGGATCTAGGTCAGGGGGCGTGGCCATTCTCTCTCATGCTCAGTTACCTCCAGCTGCGGCTCATTGTCACCAATCAACCAGCAGTTATCTACCCGGGCTGGACACCTCTCCAGCGCCAGTTCGTTCCTACACCACCTGTGATCCCGTCTGTTCCTGCTGCCTGCCTGCCTGCCTGCCATTCCCACGCCGCAACCTGCTCCTCTGTTGTCTGATATCCTCGTCATCCAGCTCTCAGGACTACTGGCTCTCCACCCCACTCAGCTCCTACCCCGGCCTGAAGCTACTCCACCCTGAACTGCTTCTCTCTGCCAAAACACGCTGTATAAACTACATCCTAATTCACCCTCTTTGTCCGTGTGTCCGTCTCTGCACCTGAGTCCCCCACCCAACCTAATAGAACGAACTGGCCAAACATGGACTCAGCAGAGATGCCACATGAAACAACGGGTGATGGCGTACAACGCGCCCTCCATTCACAGGGAATGTTATTGGGACAACACGACCAACTCATCCGGACTCTATTGGATAACAACCAGCAGTTGTTGGATCAAGTATCTCATCTCACCTCTCAGGTAGCTAACCTGGTAACACTCACTACCCTTCCTCCCTCTGTTTCTCCTCCACCTGTTCCTCCTACAGTGGCTCCAGGATCGGCTTCCGCTCCTGCCCTTCGGGAACCCCCTACAACCTCACCCGAACCTTTCACCGGGGACCTGAACAAATGCCGTGGTTTCCTGCTTCAGTGCCGCTTGGTGTTCCAACAGAAGCCCTTGTCCTTCTCCACGGAATCCTCAAAGGTACATTACGCTCTGGGGTTACTGAGGGGCAAAGCTTTGATTTGGGCAGAAGCGGCTTGTTCTACTCAGCAGATTGCCAGCCTGTCGTTTGACGATTTTTCCTCTCAATTGGAAATTGTGTTTGATCACCCGGACCATGCCGGGACCGCCACAAAGAGACTGTTGAAGCTACGACAGGGCACGGGTAGCGTGGCTGAATACGCCATTGATTTTTGGACCTTGGCAGCCGATTCCAAGTGGAATGACGAAGCTCTTCAGGGAGCGTTTGTTAACGGTTTGAGTGACACGATCAAGGATGAACTAGCTGTTCGTGATGAGCCTGCTAACCTTCATTCTCTCGTTTCCCTTGCTACACGAATAGACAACAGGCTACGGGAGAGGAGACAGGAGAGGGGCGGTCGGGTCCGCACCGCAGGCGGGGCCCCCTCGCTTTCTGCAACCCGAGCAACACCACCACTCGGACACCGCCCACACATCTTAGCAGATCCCTCCACGGAACTAGACGAGCCCATGCAGCTGGGCCGTGCTCGTCTGTCCCCTGCCGAAAAGGAACGGCGCATGCGGGTTGGTGAGTGCATTTACTGTGGGGACCGCACTCATTTCCTGGTTAACTGTCCGGTTCGCCCAAAAGACCAAGCTCGCAAGTAAAGGTGGGCGTACTTGCGAGTGCTACACCTGACTCAATGCCCACAGCACCCCGTCTAGTTATCCCAGCTACAGTCCAGTTCAGGAATCTGTCTCTCCCATTAGCTGCTCTCATTGACTCTGGTGCTGAGGATAGTTTCCTTGACGTTAACCTGGTCACTCAGGCGGAGATCCCTGTTAAGCCCCTGCCTAAGCCTATAACAGTAACCGCTATAGACGGCCATCAGTTTGCCAACATCACCCACCAAACTGTCCCCGTTTCTCTCGTGCTGTCCGGCAATCACAAAGAAACCATCCAGTTTAAAGTAGTCTCCTCCTCGGCCTCCCCTCTTATCCTCGGTTTCCCTTGGCTTAGCCTTCACAACCCCCATATTGACTGGCAAAACCACAAGATACACAGTTGGAGCACTCACTGCCATTCTGCTTGCCTTGGGTCGGCTTTTCCGCCATCGGTAGGTTCCCCTGTTTCCCCTGTCAAACCCTCAGACCTCTCTTCAGTCCCTGAAGAGTACCTGGACCTGGCCGAGGTATTCAGTAAATCCAAAGCACTCTCACTACCACCTCATAGGCCATACGATTGCGCTATT
>NW_028160544.1:0-78000 GCF_964263955.1 Coregonus lavaretus | reverse complement strand
CTATACTGTTAAAAGGAAACCAGACTTACCAGATCCATTGGGGAAGCTATTGTTTCTTCAGCGTTTCTTCATCAGACATTCTGGCTCACACTGGTCATGCAGTAGCAAAATACACAGCTATCTCGATTTAAGAGCTCATGGCAGAGATATTAGAGAAAGGAGGATCTAGGAATCTCATTCGTCAATGAATGGAGGAACGTATAACGGCTCACCCAGCAGACTGTCGAACAATCGCGTTCACGTTGTCATGCTGGTTCACGCGGTTGCCAAACGAATCGTAACGGTTGCTAAGCTAATAGTGACACAATCCCTTCTCAGAGTCTGGGTATGAGTCCAGAAACCTGCATATTTTCCTCCAAACTAGTTAATGTCACGATTCCAAAGCTATACGATATTACAGAAAACAAGTAAATTATCACACATCCCAGAAAAGATTTGCAATGACGAAATTCGTAAACTTCTTCTTCTTCAGTGGACGTTAATGGTGGTTGGCATCCAATATCTTGCATTACTGCCTCCAACTGGACTATAGTATAAATCCATTATACTTTAGCGACAGGCAGAAATGTATGCAATTACTGTATTTCCCCGGGAAGGGTCATGCTTTTTCAATTTCAGTCAGGGGGAAAGTTTAGTTGTTGTTTTTTTTGTCCAGGGGAGGGTCAAGTCATTTGTAATTGATTAATTGTCAGTATTTGTCCCCATTTTGGAATTTACGTTTTGAATTACCATCTTACAACCCTCTCTCTCTCTCTCTCTCTCTCTCTCTCTCTCTTCTCTCTCTTCTCTCTCTCTCTTTTCTCTCTCTCAATTCAATTCAAGGGGCTTTATTGGCATGGGAAACATTTGTTAACATTTCCAAAGCAAGTGAATTAGATAATAAACAAAAGTGAAATAAACAAAAAAAGAAACAGTAAACATTACACTCACAGAAATTCCAAAAGATTAAAGACATTTCAGATGTCATATTATGTATATATACAGTGTTGTAACGATGTGCAAATGGTTAAAGTACAAAAGTTATTCACTGGGAGTTGCCCTTTTCTTGTGGGAACATTTCACAAATCTTGATGCTGTGATGACACACTATGGTATTTCACCCAGTAGATATGGGAGTTCATCAAAAATTGGGTTTATTTTCGAATTCTTTGTGGATCTGTGTAATCTGAGGGAAATCTGTGTCTCGAATATGGTCATACATTTGGCAGGAGGTTAGGAAGTGCAGCTCAGTTTCCACCTCATTTTCTGGGCAGTATGCACATAGCCTGTCTTCTCTTGAGAGCCAGGTCTGCCTACGGCGGCCATTCTCAATACCAAGGCTATGCTCACTGAGTCTGTACATAGTCAAAGCTTTCCTTAAGTTTGGGTCAGTCACAGTGGTCAGGTATTCTGCCGCTGTGTATTCTCTGTTTAGGGCCAAATAGCATTCTAGTTTGCTCTGTGTTTTTGTTAATTCTTTCCAATTTGTCAAGTAATTATATTTTTGTTTTCTCATGATTTGGTTGGGTCAAATTGTGTTGTTGTCCTGGGGCTCTGTGGGGTCTGTTTGTGTTTGTGAACAGAGCCCCAGGACCAGCTTGCTTAGGGGACTTTTCTCCAGGTTCATGTCTCTGTAGGTGATGGCTTTGTTATGGAAGGTTTGGGAATCGCTTCCTTTTAGGTGGTTATAGAATTTAACGGCTCTTTTCTGGATTTTGATAATTAGCAGGTATCGGCCTAATTCTGCTCTGCATGCATTATTTGGTGTTTTACATTGTACATGGAGGATATTTTTGCTGAATTCTGCATGCAGTCTCAATTTGGTGTTTGCCCCATTTTTTGAATTCTTGGTTGGTGAGCAGACTCCAGACCTCACAACCATAAAGGGCAATGGGTTCTATAACTGATTCAAGTATTTTTTGCCAGATCCTACTTGGTATGTCGAATTTTATGTTCCTTTTGATGGCATAGAAGGCCCTTCTTGCCTTGTCTATCAGATCATTCACAGCTTTGTGGAAGTTACCTGTGGCGCTGATGTTTAGGCCAAGGTATGTATAGTTTTCTGTGTGCTCTAGGGCAATGGTGTCTAGGTGGTATTTTGTATTTGTGGTCCTGGCGACTGGACCTTTTTTGGAACACCTGTGCAGAATCTGTGCAGAAGATCTCTCTCTCTCTCTCTCTCTCTCTCTCTCTCTCTCTCTCTCTCTCTCTCTCTCTCTCTCTCTCTCTCTCTCTCTCTCTCTCTCTCTCTCTCTCTCTCTCTCTCTCTCTCTCTCTCTCTCTCTCTCTCTCTCTCTCTCTCTCTCTCTCTCTCTCTCTCTCTCTCTCTCTCTCTCTCTCTCTCTCTCTCTCTCTCTCTCTCTCTCTCTCTCTCTCTCTCTCTCTCTCTCTCTCTCTCTCTCTCTCTCTCTCTCTCTCTCTCTCTCTCCAACTCTTCCTCTCAATTAAATGTCAATTCAAAGGGCTTTATTGGTATGGGAAACATATGTTTACATTGCCAAAGCAAGTGAAATAGATAATAAAGTGAATTAAACATTAAGAAAATGAACAGTAAACATTAAAATGAGAAAAGTTCCAAAAGAATAAAGACATCTCAAATGTCATATTATGTCCAAAAGGGAAAATAAATCAACATAAATATGGGTTTTATCTTCTGTGCATTTTATTTAGTTGTTGGTAACCAACTTTAAGGTGCAATACCGCCACCAACTGGACTGGAGTGTGGACCAGAGACAGTGAAGGTCTAAATCCTGCCCAATATTCTTGTCTCCCTAAGGAAACGAAATACATCATTAAATACTACATCCCCTGAAGCTTTCCCCAGCAGTTCACTTAATCCTGGCTCTTCAACCACATTACTCCTCAAAACTAATAACAATCGCTCCCTTTCCCTCACATATTTCTGGCACTGTTCCACTGTCTCCAGCTCCTCCTGACAATGATCACACCTCCCAGTCTGATATTTCCCCACCAGATTCAATGTACTATTGAGCCTTGTGTGTCCCAGTCTCAGCCTTGTGACTACACTTTCCTCCCTTCTCTCTCGGCCTGAGGACCTCCCTGTCTCCACCTTTTCCTGGATCTTATACACGTGTCTTCCCTTTCTCTCCTTGTTCCACAACTCTTACCATTTGTTTTTAACCACTGTTCTTATTAACCCCTTGGCTTCTGCTTTACTGATTGATAATTCCATCTCAACATTACACACGTGCTGATTGTCAAGTCACTTTTACCCCTACCTACATGTACATATTACCACAATTACCTAAACTACCTTGTACCCCTGCACATTGACTCGGTAAATAGCCTCGTTATTGTTATTTTATTGTGTTAATATTTTCCTTAGCTAATATCTTTCTTACTTTTTAACTCTGCATTGATGGGAAAGGGCTCGGCAGTTACATTGTATGTGCTTGTGATAAAATGTAAACTTAAATCACAGTTATTTCTTTGAAACTATTGGTCCTCTGTGGCTAAATGATGCTCTCTGGTGTATTTTGAACATTGAGAGTGAGCTCCTGTGGTTGGATAAAATCATTTTAAAAAGAGGGAAGAAAATACATACTTTTTATTATATTGTTTTGCCTCTTGTGCTTCGGCCCAGCCCCTGACACACAATTGACCAGACACATTTACTTATTATGCAGTTTATTTGTTTATTTTTTCTTAATCAGTTACCCATCAAGGCATGTCCCCCCAGTTACCCATGTAGGCCTCCTACCTCTTCTCCTCCCCCAATCTGACGATTGCCACGTCTACTTCCGCTCCCCCTCTCCAACGCTCGATGTCGCCGGTCTACTAACCACCGGTCCTGGCAACCCATCATTACGCACACCTGGCAACCCTCATTACGTACACCTGTGCCTCATCATTAGGCACACCTGGACTTCATCACTTCCCTGATTACTTCCTTTTTATTTAGCCCTCTGTTGTCATCAGTCCTTAGGTGTTATTGGTTTTCCTCTCACGTTCAATACGCTTCCCATGTTTGTTCTTTTGTATCGGTTCAGTATTAAAACTCACCGTCTGCACCTGCTTTCTGACTCCCGGTGTATACGTTACAACGATTAGCAAAGCGTCAGCAAGCAGCAGCAGGCTGTTTACAATGAGAGTGGGCTCCTGAGTGCAAAGCTGTCATCCAGGCAAAGGGTGGCTACTTTGAAGAATCTCAAATACAAAATATATTTTGATTTGTTTAACACTTTTTTGGTTATTACATGATTCCATATGTGTTAATTCATAGTTTTGATGTCTTCACTATTATTCCACAATGTAGAAAATAGTTTAAATAAAGAAAAATCCTGGAATTAGTAGGTGTGTCTAAGCTTTTGACTGGTACTGTGTATATATGTAAATTGCTTTATTATTGTACATGTTTTGTTGCCTCTTTGGCCACCCACGGGCCAGGGCCCAGGGGCTTCAGCCCCGGTAAGCCCCTGCATTAATCCTGCCCTGATGGCGTCACACAATTATGCCAGGACCACAGCTCATGAAAAAAATCTATCTTCACAATAATTTAAGGGTTTCTTTGCAGTCTCTGTCCGCTGAAGAGAGTCTAGAGAAGTTAAATGGAATTTTGAAGTCGAAAGGAGATGGTTCCTCAATGTGGAAAAAAGTTAATGGATTAAATCGGGTTTTGGAGTAGTTTCTACCAACAGTCTCCTTTTTCTAGTGTTATGTTTATCCTAGGCTGCCTGTCATTTCATATTGTTCATTATTCCTAATAATTACTCTTTAGCTCTTGGAGTCCTGTCACGCCCTGGCTCTGGGGACTCTGTTATGTTGAGCCAGGGTGTGTAGAGTCTATGTTTTGTGTTTCTATGTTCAGGATCTAGTTCATTGTGTTTCTATGTTGGCCGGGGTGGTTCTCAATCAGAGGCAACGAGAATCAGCTGTTGCTTGTTGTCTCTGATTGGGAACCATACTTAGGCAGCCGTTTGGGCATTTGTGTTTGTGGGATCTTGTTCCGTGTAGGTTTGTGTATGACCGAGGACTTCACGTATCGTTTTGTTGTTTTTGTAAAGTACCTATTAAAGTATGTACTCATATCACGCTGCGCCTTGGTTCACTCATTATGACAAGTCCCAGGAAAAGCAACACTTATTTTGAGCTTTTTTGTTTACTACTACAGCTTGGTCTTGCTTGCTGAATGTAAAATAAAGAAACCAAAAGAACTGTGGCATATTCATTCCGTTGATTCTGTTGCTAAATGTTTCTTAATCGGAAGCAAATGAGACGGGGAGGAACCTACCTGAATTTGTCCAATAGAAACTCTAATTTTGCTCTGTTTGCTGTTTGGTTATAAACGGTTTCAGTAATAAATAAGCCCCTGGCTGTGAATTTGAAAGGAAAGGGAGAGAGCGCGATGGTGTGATCAAAGTCCATCATATGAGTAGCCTGCAAATGTACCTTTCTGGACCTTGTAAACTGTGGAGAATAGACCCATAACTGATCCAAATGGTTGCATAATCAGGCTAAGGCTGTACGGTACTCCCTGTATAAAGCTCCATCTTGTGTATTTTATTCCTTTTGTGTTACTATTACATTTTTAAACACTTGGCTCATAAGCAAGCATTTCACGGTAACGTCTACACCAGTTGTATTTGGCGCATGTGACGAATACAATTTGATTTGATTTGATGCAGTTATTTCGTCATGAATTCAAAACAGGATGCTTAAGCAGTTATAGTCATTCTCTTTACCGTAATCCGAGGGCTAATATCAATACTATGCATGCCAGTCTCTCTTGGCTAAAAGTAAAGGAAAGACTGAGTACAGCTACATGCACTAAATAATGCCATTATTGTGGATATAACAAAATGGCCGCTACTGACCAATCAGCATTCATTTGGGCGTGGTGTGGCAGATATACGCTTATAAATCAGACATGGATATTGATACACATGTTCCAAATACTGTCAAGACTCAACATATCTAAGCACATTCAGATCGACCACACGGTGGCGCTACAACAACCACATATTTATATCTCTTGATAATAATAATAATAATATGCCATTTAGCAGACGCTTTTATCCAAAGCGACTTACAGTCATAAGTGCATACATTTTTGTGTATGGGTGGTCCCGGGGATCGAACCCACTACCTTGGCGTTACAAGCGCCGTGCTCTACCAGCTGAGCTACAGAGGACCACATCCGTTTGACTCAGAGTGATGGAATATGGCACACGTTCTCAGGGGTGTGAGTATAGTTACCTGTAGCATATTGTTCTTTTTGACGTAATGGGGCCACCCTCCAGAGGACCTGGGCCTCCCTTGAAGAGACCCAGGACTCCAACCACAATGGATACATGGATACGTGGCTGGCACACAATGTGAGGAACCCGGAGGAGAGGGTACTCCTTTGTCATTCGCAGTCGGGCCATGTAAATATCAGGCAGGAGCTGTGTCCAGTGACGGGATGCTCCACCCATTTCAGCAGGCTGGACCGGCACATGGACTCACACATAGAGCTCAACAGAGCACAGAGGAGACAGGCTTTAGATGCGGTTAGGAGACGGCTGACAATGGAGCGGCTGGTGACGTTGAGAGCTTCGATCCCTGTCATCCCACTGGCGACCGACTTGGATATTGTGAAGGTTGCAAGGCATGAAGAGGAGGAGGACTTTTTAGATTCACCTCCTTTGGCAGAGGAAGAGGAGGACGTTGGCTTCAAAGTTTATTCCTGCAACTGCCAAGCGCCGATCCTGAGTGAGACCATCCAATTCATTAGAGGACCACCTGAAGCTGACCTTTGAGATTGCTTTTATACAGCTTTTTTTATATTTGTACCTGTCTATAGGGCCTGTATCGTGGTTATTATAGACTAGTATCATCATTAGTCCTGTACCAGTGTATAGGGCCTGTATCGTGGTTATTATAGACTAGTATCATCATTAGTCCTGTACCGGTGTATAGGGCCTGTATTGTGGTTATTATAGACTAGCATCATCATTAGTCCTGTACCGGTGTATAGGGCCTGTATCGTGGTTATTATAGACTAGTATCATCATTAGTCCTGTACCGGTGTATAGGGCCTGTATCGTGGTTATTATAGACTAGTATCATCATTAGTCCTGTACCGGTGTATAGGGCCTGTATCGTGGTTATTATAGACTAGTATCATCATTAGTCCTGTACCGGTGTATAGGGCCTGTATCGTGGTTATTATTACATTTTAGTCATTTAGCAGACGCTCTTATCCAGAGCGACTTACAGTTAAGTTAGTGAATACAATTTTTTTTTTATACTGGCCCCCCGTGGGAAACGAACCCACAACCCTGGCGTTGCAAACGCCATGCTCTATCAACTGAGCCACATCCCTGCCGGCCATTCCCTCCCGTACCCTGGACGACGCTTGGCCAATTGTGCGCCGCCCATGAGTCTCCCGGTCGCGGCCGGCTGCGACAGAGCCTGGATTCGAACCAGGATCTAGTGGCACAGTTAGCACTGCGATGCAGTGCCTTAGACCACTGCGCCACTCAGGATTAATATAGGCTAGTGTACCAGGAATGGTGAGGATAACTATGTCATGGTTATTTAGGCTAGCTTACCGGGAATGGTTAGGCTATCTATATTGTGGTTATTTAGGCTAGCTTACCGGGAATGGTTAGGCTATCTATATTGTGGTTATTTAGGCTAGCTTACCGGGAATGGTTAGGCTAACTATAGCATGGTTATTATAGGCTAGCTTACCGGGAATGGTTAGGCTAACTATAGCATGGTTATTATAGGCTAGCTTACCGGAAAGGCAGCTATAACTCTGAGGTAGATGCAGACGTCTCGCTCATTCAACTTCCGCATCTAGTTCAACATGCACTCAAGGGCTCCCCCTAGTGGGTCCGTCCAGGTGCGCTATGTGGTCAGTTTTGCAAGGACGTCTCTGTGAGGGTCATGGCTAGCATTCTAGCTAACCATCCACTAGTGGATAAAAAAACTGTAGTTGTGGTGTTTTGAGTCAGGTGTAGGGAGACCACTAGTGGATTAATAGACTGTAGTTGTGGTGTTTTGAGTCAGGTGTAGGGAGACCACTAGTGGATTAATAAAATAACTGCAGGATGAAAACAAGCCAACCAGATGACCTTTTCAGTTTCACTGAGTAACCCAGTGTGAATCATGTGTGTCTGTGTGTGTGCGTGCGTGTATGTTTGCGTTTGAGTAAACTATGTTTCCATGTGTGTACTCTGTGTGTGTTAGGTTAAAGCTATGATAACTCACACACCTCTTCTTTCAAGTGTTCCGACTGAAAATGTGTTGATGATGATGACGACGATGCTGGTTTGCGTGGTGTTGCAATGGTGTGAGTGTGAAGCATTGCCATGGTAGCTCGTCTCTCTCTCTCTCTGTGATTCTCAGTGCAGAAGTCCGGAGTGACCCAGCTCAAGCTTGTGATGTCCTTTTCTATCTAAGGACAAGCCATGCTGAAACCAATGATGTGAGATACTGATCCTTCTCTCTCAGGGTGTTAGGGTACAGGAGGATCCCTCCAGCTGTAGGGAGGTTGGTTGACGTGGTAGCAGAGATCAACAACATCACCACAGACCACAAACTGACCTACTTTTATCCTATCCCAGGTATTCCTTAAAGAGGTGGGGTTTCAAGTGTCTCCGGAAGGTAGTGAGTGACTCCGCTGTCCTGGCGTCGTGAGGGAGCTTGTTCCACCATTGGGGTGCCAGAGCAGCGAACAGTTTTGACTGGGCTGAGCGGGAACTGTGCTTCCGCAGAGGTAGGGGGGCCAGCAGGCCAGAGGTGGATGAACGCAATGCCCTCGTTTGGGTGTAGGGACTGATCAGAGCCTGAAGGTAAGGAGATGCCGTTCCCCTCACAGCCCGTAGGCAAGCACCATGGTCTTGTAGCAGATGCGGGCTTCAACTGGAAGCCAGTGGAGTGTGCGGAGGAGCGGGTTGATAACCATTACTATAAATGCTAAAAATCCAATCTTACTCAAACATATATCACTTGTTGACCTATCTCTCTGTGCTGGTACAGATCTACTACTCTCACCATTCCTCCCCCTTGACCCATCTTCCTCTACTTTCTTCACTGCCTCAGCATATGACAACTTCTGCACTACTCTTACCCTGGAAACCTCAACCTGCCTCTCTCGCACAGGACATTTCTGATCCCCAGCCCCATGGGCACCCCTGCAATTAGCACATACGACTACTTTCCCCAATGCTCCACATTCCTTTGTCTCATGCCCTTCTGTACACTTCTCACACCTTGGAACCTCCCTCCTACACACTGCTGCCACATGACCATAAGTTTGACACCTGTAACAACGTAATGTATTCGGCACATAAGCTCGTACAGGATAACTTATACAGTGCCTTGCGAAAGTATTCATCCCCCTTGGCGTTTTTCCAAAAAATTGATTTTTATTTTGAGTTCATGTAATGGACATACACAAAATAGTCCAAATTGGGGAAGTTTAATGAAAAAAATAACTTGTTTCAAAACATTCTAAAAAATACAATACGGAAAAGTGGTGCGTGCATATGTATTCACCCCCTTTGCTATGAAGCCCCTAAATAAGATCTGGTGCAACCAATTACCTTCCGAAGTCACATAATTAGTTAAATAAAGTCCACCTGTGTGCAATCTAAGTGTCACATGATCTGTCACATGATCTCAGTATATATACACACCTGTTCTGAAAGGCCCCAGAGTCTGCAACACCACTAAGCAAGGGGCACCACCAAGCAAGCGGCACCATGAAGAGCAAGGAGCTCTCCAAACAGGTCAGGGACAAAGTTGTGGAGAAGTACAGATCAGGGTTGGGTTATAAAAATATATCCGAAACTTTGAACATCCCACGGAGCACCATTAAATCCATTATTAAAAAATGGAAAGAATATGGCACCACAACAAACCAAAACACACGAACCAGTGAATAGTTATGCACGCTTATTTTTTGTTTGTTTAACAATAAAAAATATTTTGCATCTTCAAAGTGGTAGGCATGTTGTGTAAATCAAATGATACAAACTCCCCAAAAATCCATTTTCATTCCAGGTTGTAAGGCAACAAAATAGGAAAAATGCCAAGGGGGTGAATTCTTTCGCAAGCCACTGTATATCCTAACTTCAGTTTGTCGGGCAAAGACTCAACTTCAAAACTCAAAAGAACAGACAATGACTCTTCTGTTTCCCCACTCTCGCCACCCTGTTTGCGTCGCACCAAACGATGAGCATCACAAACACCGGGAATCTTCCCATTCAGTTGGTCAACTTTTACATTTACTGCTACCCCAGTAATCACTCCTTTCAATGGTGCCCTTTTCTTGAGAGCGAAACAATTCACATTTCTTGCCCCCATTTGTTTAACTCAGAGCGCCTTCTCCCTCTGACCAGCAGAAACACAAACAATTATCACTAGACCACTTCTGATTACCCTCACCGATTCCACTGTACCCAAATCAGTTTTCACCCACCCTGAAACCACAAATGGATCAGCCAAAAGACAATGGTCCATTTTTTCCAAAAACTTTACTCCTACTGTCACAGACTCATCTTTATCCTGACCCTCGGTGCAAGCCTCGGCCTCCGAGTACTTCACCACACCTACCACCTCCAATACTTAATCCTCATTCACTTCCATTTCTCCTCCTGTCTTCAGCTCACTTTGCTTACATTTCCTACCATTCTTCTTTAACAAACCTTCTCCCTTTTTTCTGCCATTTTTAACCCACTCAAGCTTACAATCTTCTTCCCTCTCTCTCTTAGATCTCCTCTGCCTCTCTTTTTCCCTCCAATATACGTCTCCTTATGATAATACTGCACTTCTCCTGACATACATCTTGTTCTTGCTTTCTCAAGGGATGCCATTTACAAGGCTCTCCAACCGAATCTTTGTCTAAAGTTAATTCCACCGTACTCCTCGCACCAGGGGAGTCTGGCATCGCTGCCTCAACCATATAGAGTTACTTTGTTGTCACAGTGTTCAGATAAGGATTAGGGGGTTGCCGGGAGAGAATTCCAGTCTCAAGGCTCCAATTGATGCACTCCTAGACCAGAGCAATCAAACATATATTTAAATACCGCAGAATATGCAGACATTTCCTGGATAACATTTTACGTGATCTGTAAAAGTCGAGTAATGTCAAAATAACGTTCAACAACACCCCCTTTCACTAAGACTCCTGTTGTCTGCTATCATCTACTTTAACCTGACAGCCACTTGGAACAGATGAGCAAAGAGGGAGTATCTCAACAGGCCTTTCTCTAGTGAGGGGATGTCTGGGAATTACTGGTTCTGTTTTTTTCAATGCTTCTATAATGGCAACTGCTGTACACTACCAGCACAGATATGACAAAGAGCTATTTATGCAAGTCTTTGCAACTTGTGAATCAAACCTAATTCAAAAGTAATTCCCTGGTCAAAAACTAAACTAAGCTACAGCCAAATATACTGTACTTATAACTAACCCCCTTTTATCAATGTATATAACTTGTATACAATAAAATAAAGATGTAATTTCAAAATAACAGTAAACATAATGCTTTATAGCTACAATATAGCTAACGTTCGCTAGCTAATGACAAGCTCATCTCTGCTGCCTGGATGCTTTCATGTTTCTCTCGTCTGGGTTTCTGCTGTTAGCTAGCACATGGACAAGCAGTAGCCTACTGCAGTAGTCAGACTACACCAATTACCAACATTTAATTTTTACACTGCACAAATATTTGAGAACAGTCAACCCTCGAATGTTAGCTAACTAACGTTACTTGATTGTAACATTGACACTGTCTGTTTGCGGACTACATGTTAACTAACGTTTTGGGGGTTTTCTTCATGTTTTTCACACAAAGAATGAATAAATCATTTAATAACAATCAAGTTAGTAACAAATAAAAATGATAAAGTGAAAGTCTTAGAAAGATGCTCACCTGAACCACATGAAGCCAGAGAGACAGAGGATGAGAACCACAACTACAATTCCTATAGATGCATTATTCTGTACTTCTGTACAGTGAGGGAAAAAAGTATTTGATCCCCTGCTGATTTTATACGTTTTCCCACTGACAAAGACATGATCAGTCTATAATTTTAATGGTAGGTTTTTTTGAACAGTGAGAGACAGAATAACAACAAAAAAATCCAGAAAAACACGTCAAAAATTGTATAAATTGATTTGCATTTTAATGAGGGAAATAAGTATTTGACCCCTCTGCAAAACATTACTTAGTACTTGGTGGCAAAACCCTTGTTGGCAATAACAGAGGTCAGATGTTTCTTGTAGTTGACCACCAGGTTTGCACACATCTTAGGAGGGATTTTGTCCCACTCCTCTTTGCAGATCTTCTCCAAGTCATTAAGGTTTCGAGCCTGATGTTTGGCAACTCGAACCTTCAGCTCCCTCCACAGATTTTCTATGGGATTAAGGTCTGGAGACACTCCAGGACCCTAATGTGCTTCTTCTTGAGCCACTCCTTTGTTGCCTTGGCCGTGTGTTTTGGGTCATTGTCATGCTGGAATACCCATCCACAACCCATTTTCAATGCCCTGGCTGAGGGAAGGAGGTTCTCACCCAAGATTTGACGGTACATGGCCCCGTCCATCGTCCCTTTGATGCGGTGAAGTTGTCCTATCCCCTTAGCAGAAAAACACCCCCAAATCATAATGTTTCCACCTCCATGTTTGACGGTGGGGATGGTGTTCTTGGGGTCATAGGCAGCATTCCTCCTCCTCCAAACACGGCAAGTTGAGTTGATGCCAAAGAGCTCGAATTTGGTCTCATCTGACCACAACACTTTCACCCAGTTTTCCTCTGAATCATTCAGATGTTCATTGGCAAACTTCAGACGGGCCTGTATATGTGCTTTCTTGAGCAGGGGGACCTTGCGGGCGCTGCAGGATTTCAGTCCTTCACGGCGTAGTGTGTTACCAATTGTTTTCTTGGTGACTATGGTCCCAGCTGCCTTGAGATCATTGACAAGATCCTCCCGTGTAGTTTTGGGCTGATTCCTCACCATTCTCATGATCATTGCAACTCCACGAGGTGAGATCTTTCATGGAGCCCCAGGCTGGGGGAAATTGACAGGTCTTTTGTGTTTCTTCCATTTGCGAATAATCGCACCAACTGTTGTCACCTTCTCACCAAGCTGCTTGGCGATGGTCTTGTATCCCATTCCAGCCTTGTGTACGTCTACAATCTTGTCCCTGACATCCTTGGAGAGCTCTTTGGTCTTGGCCATGGTGGAGAGTTTGGAATCTGATTGATTGATTGCTTCTGTGGACAGGTGTCTTTTATACAGGTAACAAGCTGAGATTAGGAGCACTCCCTTTAAGAGTGTGCTCCTAATATCAGCTCGTTACCTGTATAAATGACACCTTGGAGCCAGAAATCTTTCTGATTTAGAAGGGGTCAAATACTTATTTCCCTCATTAAAATGTGGATTTGGACAGCCAGTTGAAGCAAAAAGTAAAGTCATTTATTGCGTTTTCGGTTGCAATTGATGAAAGCACGGACATTACAGATGTTGCACAACTGGCCATTTTTTCATCCGCGGAGTTGATGACACATTGACCGTCACCGAGGAGTTCGTGGAGTTGGTGCCGATGACAGATACAACGACAGCAGCTGATATTTTTACCGCACTCGTCGGCGCGCTGGACAGGGTCGGAGTGGAATGGTCCCGCGCTGTCAGCCTGGCTACAGATGGTGCGCCCTCAATGATCAGGAAAAAAGCAGGCGTTGTGACAAAGTTCAGAGAGAAAGTGCAATCTGCAAATGGAGGACATGATTTTTTGACTTTTCACTGTATTTTGCACCAGGAGGCTTTGTGTTGCAAGTCATTAAAGATGGATAACGTCATGAAGGTGGTCATCCAAACTGTTAATTTCATCCGATCCAGAAGCCTGAATCACCGTCAGTTTGACAGCCTTCTCAGAGAGAAAGACCACATCTATGGCCTGCCATACCACACTGAGGTAAGATGGTTAAGCCGAGGTGCTGTGCTGAGGCGTTTCTTTGATTTACAAGAAGAAATTGAACAGTTCAAGGAAGAAAAGGGCAAACCAGTGTTAGAATTTCATTCCGCAGAATGGATGCCGGACCTTGCATTTATGGTGGATGTTACAGAGCACCTGAATAACTTGAACAAACAGCTGCAAGGGCGCAACAAAGTTGTCACGCAGTATTATGACAGCATACGTTCTTTCAAGTTGAAGCTGTCATTGTGGGAGACGCAACTTGCCGGTGGTGATGCAGCTCACTTCCCCTGTCTGAAAAATGTGTGCGCGACCCAACATGTGGCAGACATGAAGCGGTTCAAAGATAAAATAACTGGACTGTTACGGGAGTTTGAGCAACGCTTTCAGATTTATGTTTATATGTTTTTATGTTGATGTGCTATTGTTTTTAATTGATTTTATTTTATTTGTATATTTAAACTATTCTTGACTCTGTGGTTCTTGCACTTGTTTGGGGAACAGGATTTCATTATTTTTATCTACATTTCTGCCTGAGAAATGACACCCTGATATAGTTCTGTGATCTGTGAAACAGTTCTGTTAATCACTGAGGCATTGTGTGTTTGTGTGTTCTTTTTCTTTAGAATTTTCAAATAAACTTGACGTGTTTTATGATTAATAGTGATGTTGTGCTTGTACTATTTTGGACACACTGTCCTCAGGCTCCAGCTTTATGTTGTATCTTGATCGTATTAAAACAAAGAAAACAATCTGAAGTTGTTGTTTTTAAGTTATATATACCATGATTTTTCCGGTCCGGCCCACTTGGGAATAGATTTTCCTCCATGTGGCCCCTGAGCTAAAATGAGTTTGACACCCCTGTTTTAGATGCAGCGAAACGATTCCCACGCTGAGAGCAGTGGTACGGTTTCTCTCCGGTGTGAATCCGCTGGTGAGCTATCAATTCCTTCTGCTTAGCAAAACTCTTCCCACAGTCAGAGCAGCAGTGGTGAGGTTTCTTCCCTTTACGTCTCTGCTGATGTTTCTTGAGGTGTTCTGATCTGGAGAGACTGTTCTCTGTCTTGTCAGCATCGTGATGTTGTTGAAGCTCACCAGATGATAAGCCCCTGCCACTGAGAGGGCAACGATTAAGGCTGTCCCCTATGAACCGAAGACATTGAATAGTTAGGTTTTGCAAACATTGGTCCATAAACAGATGGGTCATTCCACAAAATGAATGTCTTTTGCATCCCTTTGATATTCTTTCAGTAGAAATTGTGCACCAATATTCAATTTGAAATCTCTGTTATATTAAATAAAGTGCCCTTTAATACAGAACACATGGAGAATTCAATTAATACGATTTTTCATATGAATAAAGACTTGCTAATGTGACAATTCTGCATTTTGAAAAGTCCCTCCATCAAGCCTGTGTAACTTCTAGAAAGATTTTAACCCACCTAATACAATCATTTCTCCAAGTTTTACCATCATTGAGTACGGTTACAAGTGCAGAATAATACGATTAATTTAAATAGTCAATTGGTATAAGAATTTGATTTAAACCTTGACATGCTTTGAATGAAGAACAATTTTCCTAATAATCCTGTTTACATGGACTCATCTGAAATTGCCAATCAAAATAAACATTCTACCACAGCCACCATGTATTTTTTTTAAGCATATTTAATTCTGAGTTTGGACAAATAAAGTTTGTATGTGAAATCTATTTCGAAGCTGCATATTTTCAGTTTTTCCAAACTCTATGCACTCGATCAAATGAAGGAAGCTTGCGCGGCTTGTGCTAGCACATGCACAGATTAAATACACAGCTATAACTCTGATTAAAGCGTTTACATGTCCTAATAATTCTAAACATTGCTCAGAAAACCAGGTGTCTTTAAGGCGTATGCTTACTTCGGTTATGACCTCACGGCAATTAAGATAAGCAGAGTAAGGTGTTTACATGACTAATGCCATACTCGGCCTACTGCCATAATCAGTTGAATCGGAAATTATTATTAGTGTGCATGTAAAGCCCTAGTTATTTGGTTACTTTGAAAGTCATTTCTAAACATTATTTATTTCATGTGATTAGTTATTAATTTACGCCTGTCCCCTCATGTTAAGGTCAACCCTGTTACATGAACTGAACACTTGTTTTAAACTGATCCCAAAATTTTTTTGCAAAATGCTTTTTTATTTAGTTGAACATGTGCTCTTTATGACAGAATGTTAAAATGAAGTGAAATCTTTCTTCTTTTTTACCACGTTACACTTCTCAAAATTGGGTGGAATGACCAGATATTTTCATCAATATATAATGAATCAATGAATTGTTACAGAAGCAGACTGTAGTCTAATCCATACACCATGGTTCTTACTTAATGAAATCAAATCTCCATGTTCCTCTTCTCCTTCTCCTCTCTCAGTTCCACTCTGCCCCGGTGTTTTCCTGCAGTCGACCAGACACAGCAGTAAAGTACCGGGAGGCGGTCGACCTGGGGTCTCCGGGAGAGTGGAGGGGGACGGGCTAGATTTGTCCTGTTGGCGGCAAGAAGTATTCTACATAGATTAACACTAAACCAAATATTTTATTAATTCAGTCTAAACCTCTGATTTGGGTGTATCCCTCGAATATCTAATTTTTCCTGAAATGTTCAATTGTTCACTACAACCCACAAATCTAAGAGCATTGGATTGGTGGAGGCATGGGCTAGTTTCCACCATATTTCTTATACCAGTCATTTCCTTTCAAACAGCGACTAAGAGGCAAAGCGAGAGGGATAACTGGGCCCAAAATCTGGTTTATGCCTTATTTGATCGAACATAAATTTCGTAACGATTAGGTTGTTAGGAGTGTATTGGTAAAAGTAGGACACCTGACATCCTGGCAACTTTGAGGGGGAAAAAACACTTATCTGGGAGTAGTGCCTGGTCGTCACTAGTTACCACAAACAAAGGTATAAACCACGCCCATTACTACAATCAATTTTACTAAAATTAGATTATAACCATAACCTTAACCAAACTTCTAACTTCATGCCTAACACTAAATAAATACAAATACTATATATTCGTGGCTGTGGTAACTAGTGGAAACCCGATTATCTGCCCTCTCATCGGCTCATCTTGCCTCTTCCCCATTCCATTTTTGAAGACATTTATTTTCTTCGTTAGAGCGGCCACTTGAGTATCTGGTCAAATAATGGATAATGTGTTCGAAATCAGTGAAGGAATGTGAACACTTTGGGAGAAAGGAGAGATAATAAGGTCAGAGTCACAGATTCCTAAATATGATATAGTAGTAGGCTACTTTGTTGAAGGAAAAAAAATCCCAACAACCGTAATTTTTTGTGTGCAGCCGTTTAAACCGAACACAGGAATGTGGAGGATCAAATTTGATGAAAACTAGACCTAGACATTTTATACAATACAGCAGGCCTATACTGTTAAAACCAGACTTACCCGATCCATTGTGGGAGCTACTGTTTCTTTGTATGACATTAAATGTTGTAGGCTACAGTACAGTTAGACTACTTTGTTGTAGTGTTCAGATAATGACTAGGTAGTTGCCGAGAGAAAATGACATTCTCAAGGCTGCAACGGATGCGCCCCTAGACTAGAGCAATCAAACATCAAAACTGAATTAAGTTAGGACAAATAAACGTCTCATGTAGCCTAATCTTACTTCAGAAAGTTCCTGGATAACATTTTACGTGATCTATAAAAGTCGAGTAATGTCAAGAAAACGTTCAACAACACCCCCTTTCACTAAGAATCCTGTTGTCTGCTATCGTCTACTTTAACCTGACAACCATTTGGAACACATTCACAAAGAGAGAGTATCTCAACAGGCCTATTTCTCCTGAGGGGGTGTCTGGGAATGACTGGTTCCGGTAATTCGCTGCTGCTATAATGGCAGCTGCTGTACACTACCAGTACAGATAGGACAACGAGCTATTTATACAAGTCTTTACAACGGGTGCATCCGTTTATTAATAAGTAATTCTACGGTCAAAAATAAACGTAAGTCTTTCTTCTAAAATAAGCTACAGCCAAATATACTGTATGTATAACTAACCCCCTTCTGTCTATGTATATAACTTGTATACAATAAAATAACGTTGTTATTTCAAAATAACAGTAAACATAATGCTTTATAGCTACAATATAGCTAACGTTAGCTAGCTAATGACAAGCTCATCTCTGCTGCCTGGATGCTTTCACGTTTCTCTCGTCTGGATGTATTGCTGCTAGCTACCACATGGACAAGCAGTAGCCTACTGCAGTAGTAAGACTACACCAATTACCAATATTTTACTTTTACACTACACAAATATATGAGAACAGTCAGCCCTCGAATGCTAGCTAACTAACGTTAGCATTGACACTGTCTGTGTGCGGACTACAGGTTTGGAGGCCACTCTAAAGATGAACCCTCTATCCTGACACCTCTGGAGCAGTGCTGCAGGTAAAACATGGGTGCATGCAGTGACATGTAAATCTTGAGGGGGTCAAAATAAATAACAAAGTGGGATGCATGTCAGCAAAGCCACAACACTAAACAATACATTAATTGCACTATACCTGTGACAAACGGTGCCCACAAACTGTTAGGGCCTGCATAAAGCTGTCCCAACAGCAGAGTCCCAACACCTTACTACTGCTACACCTGGCTATCACGGAGCCTTGTCTGGCAGCGATAACAGTTCATTCAGCCTCATTTTCTGCCTTTAAAAAAAACAATGAAAGCTCTTACAATATTTGATAACATTTCCCAAAAACAGGTTATAGGCTACATGGGCACGCCAAGTCAGATCAGTAGGTGAAAATAGACCAAATTATTAGGGTGAGACACGTGCTACTAACAGCTTACTGCACAACATACACTTAGTATTACTTTCTTAGCTACAGCATACATATCTCCCTGGCATATTACATCATTTATGCAGCAGCATAGAATACATTTTTGGACTCGCCTTGTTGTGTTTTGCTCACTTGAACAGGAAGGTGGCGCGGCGGTCCTTCGTGGGATTTTGCAGTTCCGAGTTAACAGTTGTTTTGAGCGCGACACAAATCATGCTTAATTGACAGCATGGCCAATGTTGAATGTTTCTAATCTTAGACTTGGGACCACACAGCCACTCCACTGAATAGCAGGCTAGTGATTGCTTTGCAATGCTTGCAGTTAGCCACTGATTCCTTCCAACTTGTGTAATGTTTATGTCCAATGGCCGATGAGCACCGATACGTTGAATGTTTCTAATCTTAGACTTGGGACCACACAGCCACTCCACTGAATAGCAGGCTAGTGATTGCTTTGCAATGCTTGCAGTTAGCCACTGATTCCTTCCAACTTGTGTAATGTTTATGTCCAATGGCCGATGAGCACCGATACGTTTTATCTATAATTTCTCTTCATTATTTCTCTTTCTATGACAAGGATTAAGGAGGATTTGCCAGTAGATTGTCGACTTGATTCATGATGATGACTGCTAGCTAAGATTTTGAAAGTATGATGTTGACATGATCAGTCCAATCAAAGCCACTGTAGATATAACGTGTTTTGACGTCATTTTATCTGTGGCCAATGACCTTGAGCGTTCTTGGATGGGCACTTCTAATGTAACTCTATGGCAGCACCCAAGGGGCTTGAATTTGAGGTCTATGCTTAGACTTGGCGGTGATGTAGTGTCCCCATGAGTGACAGAACACTGAGCCAATCACGGCGCAACGCTCCGTATTTTCTGCACTGCCTTACTTAAGAAAACAAAAAAGAGACCATGTTAGTATGCAGCTTTATTAACTCAATTATATATTTTACATTGTTTGCAAACTGATATTTAACACGTATTAATGCCAAAATAACATGTAAAACAGGCTAGCCCCCCCCCCCCCAAAAAAAATTATATTTACGTTTATTTTTTGAGTGGGGGGTTAAAAATGTGGGGCTCAAAACAGGCTCTGCCCCACCTGCCCTGAATGACGGGTCACCACTGGGTGCATGATTAAGTTGTGTTATAATGAATATATATACTCATATGTATAGCAGCTAGAGGAAAGAACATGATAAATGTAAAATATAATTTATTCCTCTTCTTTCTCAACTTCCACTCCATTTCTCTCTCGCTCTCTTTCTCCCTCTAGGATTCATCGCTCCACCCTCCTGCGTGTCTACGTCTCCTCTCCCTGCTACAGTCTCTGTGACGTCATGAGGGATTCTCTTTTCCACGATCCTCTATTCTCCGTGGCCCCTCTCTGAGCTGCACCTCTCTGCCCTGGACCGTCGCCTAGCGACCGTGCTCAGAACTGTGAGCCGTTGCCAGGAAGGACAGTGTAGCCGCCATGGAGGGGGCGAGGATGATGTCACTCATTATATGACCTTCGTTACACCTGTGACACATGCAGGGTACACTCTTAGAAAAAAAGGGTTCTTCGGCAGTCCCCATAGGAGAACCCTTTTGGGTTATACATGGAACCCAAGAGGTTCTACCTGGAACCGAAAGGGGTTCTTCAAAGGTTTCTTCTATGGAGAAAGCCGAAGAACCCTTTAAGGTTCTAGATAGCACCATTTTTTTGAAAGAGTGTAGTGTTGCCACGCACACTTCACGACAACACTTCAACCGTCAAAAGAAATTGTCACGACGCATGACTATGTCGATTATGATTTGTGTGACTTCATTGCGTCGGCAATCCACAAGAGTGACACGATGACATTTGGAGTTCCTGGTATCATTTGTTTGGCTTCTAACTGTTAGAGAAGATAGCTGCATCCCAAATGTCAACCAACATTATATAGAGAGTAGGATGCCATTTCAGACAGACTATGTGTAGGTCTATTCTAGTCTGGTGAATGGACGTGATGTTTAAATCACTGTGCACATTTATTGTTAGGCCTCATTAAATAAAGCTGATTATATTGTGTTATTTAATACATGGAGCGTATGTAGTGTATTAAGATTATGACTATTCTAGGGGAACCTGGGGGGGGATGTTTATCTTAGTTCAAATATAACCATTTGTAGGGTGACGCCCCAGGGGAGACAGGTGATTGGACAGCAGAGGGAGCAACCCATATTTTTGCATTCTTTATAAGTATAGGCTGGAGGCAGAGGGGGTTAGAACAGACAGATTATCTTTGGACACTGTTCTCCAGCCCTGCAGGGTCTGTAAACTTATGCTGACATCTTGTGATATAAATAAAACTTATGATCAAGGTTCAGTATGAGCGGACTCCTTTGTTTGACAGCAATAATTACCAGCATCGACAAGAGACGACACGCACTTAGTGAAATCAAGCCCAGCATATACTTTGGTTTAAAAAGGGATAGTTTCACCCAAAATCATTCTCATGATAAATATTGCATTTTGCAAAAAATCTAAACAATTTCTATGTTAATTGCTAGATGTGTATGAAGGCCAGATTCAGACTTGATATTTGTAGACTTAACATGGACAAGTCAATAAAACATGGACATTAGGCAATACTTTGGGACTTAAGTCGATGTTAAGTTCTCAAGTCTGAATCATGTCTGACGTGAACAAAAGTGTGGGTTTATAGTCTTGTACATTAATGAAGTTACAGAAATTATTTGCCAGTTTGTTTTGCCATGACCCATCACACTCTACAACATTATGGGCAACAGTTTCCTCTTGCTAAAACACACACAGAGCTAAAAAACAACCAGCGCAATGACCAGTTTGGTATATTATCTTGTCCCCTTTCAGATATACAAAGCAAAGCTTTTAGCCACAGCTCAGTCTCAAGCCATGAGCCTGCAACCCATGTAGAAATGTTCCAAGCTCTATAGTATACTATATTAAACCCTATAGTAGACCCTATGGTATACTATATTAAACCTTACTGTAGACCCTATAGTAAAATACACTGCTCAAAAAAATAAAGGGAACACTTAAACAACACAATGTAACTCCAAGTCAATCACACTTCTGTGAAATCAAACTGTCCACTTAGGAAGCAACACTGATTGACAATACATTTCACATGCTGTTGTGCAAATGGAATAGACAACAGGTGGAAATTATAGGCAATTAGCAAGACACCCCCAATAAAGGACTGGTTTTGCAGGTGGTGACCACAGACCACTTCTCAGTTCCTATGCTTCCTGGCTGATGTTTTGGTCACGTTTGAATGCTGGCGGTGCTTTCACTCTAGTGGTAGCATGAGACGGAGTCTACAACCCACACAAGTGGCTCAGGTAGTGCAGCTCATCCAGGATGGCACATCAATGCGAGCTGTGGCAAGAAGGTTTGCTGTGTCTGTCAGCGTAGAGGAGGCGCTACCAGGAGACAGGCCAGTACATCAGGAGACGTGGAGGAGGCCGTAGGAGGGCAACAACCCAGCAGCAGGACTGCTACCTCCGCCTTTGTGCAAGGAGGAGCAGGAGGAGCACTGCCAGAGCCCTGCAAAATCACCTCCAGCAGGCCACAAATGTGCATGTGTCTGCTAAACGGTCAGAAACAGACTCCATGAGGGTGGTAAGAGGGCCCGACGTCCACAGGTGGGGGTTGTGCTTACAGCCCAACACCGTGCAGGACGTTTGGCATTTGCCAGAGAACACCAAGATTGGCAAATTCGCCACTGGCGCCCTGTGCTCTTCACAGATGAAAGCAGGTTCACACTGAGCACGTGACAGACGTGACAGAGTCTGGAGACGCCGTGGAGAACGTTCTGCTACCTGCAACATCCTCCAGCATGACCGGTTTGGCGGTGGGTCAGTCATGGTGTGGGGTGGCATTTCTTTGGGGGGCCGCACAGCCCTCCATGTGCTCGCCAGAGGTAGCCTGACTGCCATTAGGTACCGAGATGAGATCCTCAGACCCCTTGTGAGACCATATGCTGGTGCGGTTGGCCCTGGGTTCCTCCTAATGCAAGACAATGCTAGACCTCATTTGGCTGGAGTGTGTCAGCAGTTCCTGCAAGAGGAAGGCATTGATGCTATGGACTGGCCCGCCCATTCCCCAGACCTGAATCCAATTGAGCACATCTGGAACATCATGTCTCGCTCCATCCACCAACGCCACGTTGCACCACAGACTGTCCAGGAGTTGGCGGATGCTTTAGTCCAGGTCTGGGAGGAGATCCCTCAGGAGACCATCCGCCACCTCATCAGGAGCATGCCCAGGCGTTGTAGGGAGGTCATACAGGCACGTGGAGGCCACACACACTACTGAGCCTCATTTTGACTTGTTTTAAGGACATTACATCAAAGTTGGATCAGCCTGTAGTGTGGTTTTCCACTTTAATTTTGAGGGTGACTCCAAATCCAGACCTCCATGGGTTGATAAATTTGATTTCCATTGATAATTTTTGTGTGATTTTGTTGTCAGCACATTCAACTATGTAAAGAAAAAAGTATTTAATAAGATTATTTCATTCATTCAGATCTAGGATGTGTTATTTTAGTGTTCCCTTTATTTTTTTGAGCAGTGTACAGTGGGGAAAAAATAGTATTTAGTCAGCCACCAATTGTGCAAGTTCTCCCACTTAAAAAGATGAGAGAGGCCTGTAATTTTCATCATAGGTACACGTCAACTATGACAGACAAATTGAGAAAAAAAATCCAGAAAATCACATTGTAGGAACTTTTATGAATTTATTTGCAAATTATGGTGGATAATAAGTACTTTTTTCCCCACTGTATATTAAACCCTATAGTATGGTCCCATGTAGTTCAGTTGGTAGAGCATGACGCTTGCAACGCCAGGGTTGTGGGTTCGATTCCCACGGCGGACCAGTATGAATAAAAACGTATGCACTCACTAACTGTAAGTTGTTCTGGATAAGAGCATCTGCTAAATGACTAAAAAAATGTATTAAAAAAATATTAGACCCTATAGTAAACTATATTAAACCCTATAGTATACTATATTAAACCCTATATACTATAGTATATTATATTAATATTTTATTAAATATATTATATTAGTGGTAATAATAAAAAGTAAGAATAAAAATATAAAGACTTTTACTTCTATGCTGCCGACAACACAGCTTTTAAAGACAATTTCCCTGATTACAATCACATTCACGGTAAATGCTGCGAATGCCAGCTTAAGTGTTATTTCCTTTAAAATTCAACACCGCACCATAATGCAACTTTGACTGAATCCCAGGCAGAGTCATCTTATGTTCAGGTCTTCTGGTGTTCAGAGTGCATCCATAATGGAACCCTATTCCCTACATAATGCACTAGAGGGAACAAGGTACCATTTGGGATGCAAACAAGATCATCTTCTATTCAGGTCTGGTTGTAGTCTTCTTGGTTCTGGGTTTGTTGACTGTGCTATAGAGCACAGAGGGGTCCTCCTCAGCTTCTTGTGCCTGAGGTCTGTTATGAAAGGAGACGCAACATGTCATCATCAATCTTCACTTCTGGGGTCTCATTTTAAGTCATCATGTAGATGTTAATACATTTAAACCAAACAACTGCTGGTCTGCTTAACATACAAGTGTTGTATGCATTCCTAATTGTCAAGCACAAGTACCATTTCATTTTAAAATTCTCTGAGATGTTGTAATGGCTGGACTTGCTCACCGAGTGGCAGCCCTGGGGCAGTTGAATTTCATAGCATCATACTGGACATCCTCATCCTCTTTCTGGGGTTGAGGCAGTTGGACAGTGGAGTACAGAGGCACTTCCTGGTTATTGGAGCAAGAGAGGTGGACATTGGCATAGTGAACTTCACCCTGCCCGTCTGTGCTGCATTAGGGGCCATGGACATGCCTGAGACATTGTCATACACTGGACTGAGTCTCCCTGGAGAGGAGAAACGACAGACAATAGAAGCATACCTTGGGACTATTCCATTGGTTCCATTGTGTCAGGCAAGATTAATCGAGCACTGATAAAAAGTTCTGAAATAAAACAAATACTTTTTGACCTCAACTCACCTGTCCATTCCCTGCTGTGTCCCTTGTGTCAGATTTGGAGTCTTTCTTCATGTTAAAAATGAATAAATAATGAATGAATCATAGAAAAACAATCAAGTTAGTAACAAATCATAATGATAAAGTGAAAGATAAATCTTAGAAAGATGCTCACCTGAACCACATGAAGCCAGAGAGACAGAGGATGAGAACCACAACTACAATTCCTAAAGCTGCATTCTTCTGTATGTCCCATCAGCTGCACTAAAACCTGGTAAAGGGGTTTACAATAAATATGTCTAGATCTTTTTTGAGCAAATGTATTCTAGAAGAGGCCTCTGGTCCATATAAAAAACAACATATAAATAAAATTAGAAGCAGATGTTGTTGAGCAGATAATGGATTCATTTATTGATCTATTGAATACATTAACACACACCTAGTATTGTTGAAACATTACTCTACATTATACAATTATTTAATGGATAATAAATCACATTTTATTTGTCACATACACGTGTTTAGCAGATGTTATAGCGGGTGTAGCGAAATGCTTGTGCTTCTAGCTCCGACAGTGCAGTAATATCTAACAAGTAATATCGAACAATTTCACAACATATACCCAATACACACGAAACTAGTAAGGAATGGGATTTAGGAATATATACATATATGGACAAGCAATGAGTTAATTAAATAAGATACAGCCTGAATACCCCCCACCCACCTCAACATCCCCCTCTACACACAAAGGCTTCACTATGACATTTTCCATGAGGACATTTGGCCATTTAAACGACACGTGTGTGCTTTCTGGTGTTTTTTCAGTGACCCTGAATGAGCGAATACAGAAGTAAGGTTTCTCTCCAGCGCGTGAGAATGAATTGACTTTAATAAGCATACTGAGTAGAACATCGTTAGATACAGTCGCAAATAGTTATATTTTTTAAGAGAAACGGGGCTGGCTGATAGGATTTAGTTCCTCGATCGCTGTTGCTGCCCAATACTCCAGTACAGTAGGTGGCCTCATGCACCATAACGTTGGATGACAACCGCCGATAAACCCCACAGAAGATGATCTATTTTCATTGTTAGGGTGGCCACTTGAGTATCTGGTCATATAATGGATAATCCCAACAAGTTTTACCGTCATGTTTTTTGTCCAGCCATTTGAACCGAACAAAGAAATGTGGAGGAGCAAAAATGATGAAAACTAGGCCTAGACATTTTATACAGCACAGCAGACCTATACTGTTAAAAGGAAACCAGACACACCGGATCCATCGTGGAAGCTATTGTTTCTTCAGCGTTTCTTCCTAAGACAAGAAATGTGTAGGCTACAGTACAGTTACTATGTTGTCACAGTGTTCAGATAAGGATTAGGGAGTTGCTGGGAGAGAATTCCAGTCTCAAGGCTGCAACTGATGCACCCCTAGACCAGAGCAATCAAACATCTATTTAAATATCCAAGCTCAATTACATTATGACAACATAACGTCTCACATCTCATTTAACTGACTTCAGAAAGTTCCTGGATAAAATTTTTCCTGATCTATAAAAGTCGAGTAAAGTCAACAAAACGTTCAACATCAACCCTTTCACTAAGAATCCTGTTGTCTGCTATCGTCTACTTTTACCTGACAGCAACTTGGAACAGAGTTCTATATTAGTCCAGATGTTCTCAAGGCTGTTGTTGCATCTCCCTCCCTTCAGCCTTAGAAACATAAAGATAGACAACAAACACACTTTATAACTGGTGAAAAACTACAACTGATACTTCAATTAAGCAGGAAAAAGTACTTATTATAACAGATGTGTAGCACTGTAAGACACGTGTTTCTCTGTTAATATACAATAAGGAAAGCTGAAAGAAATCCCAATTAAAATACGTTAAAATAAATGCAACAACATCATTTGACCACACTAATAGGCCTATGGCTTCTGTATTTCTATATGTCCCATCAGCTACACTAAAACCTGGTGAAGGGATTTACAATAAATATGTGAACATCTTTTAGGAGCAAACTAATTATACAAGAGGCCTATGGTCCTTAAATTTTGTTGATTATTATTAAAGTTTTAAAAAACGTTGACGTTGTTGAGCAGATAATATATTTAATTTATTGATCTATTGAATACATGAATACACACCTAGTATTGTTGAAACATTATTCTACATTATACAATTATTTAATGGATAATAGGAGTTAATGAAATAAGATACAGCCCTGAATACCCCCACCCCACAACACACATAGCACTCCTACTCCTAGACGCTTGACACATATCGATCCAGAGCTTCATATTATGCTACACAGGTTACCGTGGTAATCAGACATAGTAAACTGTTAGAGAATGGGAGATGGATGACTCTTTACAAGATGTTTTCTATTGAAACTTTATTTAGGGATCAGGAACTGTTGCCGGAGAAGAAGGAGATGAAAGAAAACATGTTTGTGCTTTCTGGTGTGTTTTCAATGACCCTGAATGAGCAAAGCTCTTTCCACATAGACAGGAGTAAGGTTTCTCTCCAGTGTGTGTGAGCTGGTGTGTTGTCAGGTGTCCTGAATTCCTGAAACTCTTCCCACACTGATCACAGCTATAAGGCTTCTCTCCTGTGTGTATGCGATGGTGTGCAGTCAGGGATCATGAATGATTGAAGCTCTTCCCACACTGATCACAGCTATAAGGCTTCTCTCCTGTGTGTATGCGATGGTGTCTAGTCAGGGATAATGAATGATTGAAACTCTTCCCACACTGATCACAACTATAAGGCTTCTCTCCTGTGTGTATGCGTTGGTGTGCAGTCAGGGATCCTGAATGATTGAATCTCTTCCCACACTGATCACAGCTATAAGGCTTCTCTCCTGTGTGTATGCGTTGGTGTGCAGTCAGGGATCCTGAATGATTGAAGCTCTTCCCACACTGATCACAGCTATAAGGCTTCTCTCCTGTGTGTATGCGCTGGTGTATAGTCAGGTGTGCTGATTGATTGAAGCTCTTCCCACACTGATCACAGCTATAAGGCTTCTCTCCTGTGTGTATGCGTTGGTGTGTAGTCAGGGCTCCTGATTCGTTGAAGCTCTTCCCACACTGATCACAGCTATAAGGCTTCTCTCCTGTGTGTATGCGTTGGTGTGTAGTCAGGGCTCCTGATTCGTTGAAGCTCTTCCCACACTGATCACAGCTATAAGGCTTCTCTCCTGTGTGTATGCGTTGGTGTGTAGTCAGGGCTCCTAGATGATTGAAGCTCTTCCCACACTGATCACAGCTATAAGGCTTCTCTCCTGTGTGTATGCGCTGGTGTAGAGTCAGGGTTCCTGAATGATTGAAGCTCTTCCCACACTGATCACAGCTATAAGGCTTCTCTCCTGTGTGTATGCGCTGGTGTGTAATCAGGGCTCCTGATTGACTGAAGCTCTTCCCACACTGATCACAGCTATAAGGCTTCTCTCCTGTGTGTATGCGCTGGTGTTTAGTCAGGGTTCCTGAATGATTGAAGCTCTTCCCACACTGATCACAGCTATAAGGCTTCTCTCCTGTGTGTATGCGCTGGTGTAGAGTCAGGTCTCCTGATTGACTGAAGCTCTTCCCACACTGATCACAGCTATAAGGCTTCTCTCCTGTGTGTATGCGCTGGTGTTTAGTCAGGGTTCCTGAATGATTGAAGCTCTTCCCACACTGATCACAGCTATAAGGCTTCTCTCCTGTGTGTATGCGCTGGTGTGTAATCAGGGCTCCTGATTGATTGAAGCTCTTCCCACACTGATCACAGCTATAAGGCTTCTCTCCTGTGTGTATGCGTTGGTGTGTAGTCAGGTCTCCTGATTGATTGAAGCTCTTCCCACACTGATCACAGCTATAAGGCTTCTCTCCTGTGTGTATGCGCTGGTGTACAGTCAGGGCTCCTGAATAATTGAAGCTCTTCCCACACTGATCACAGCTATAAGGCTTCTCTCCTGTGTGAATCCGCTCGTGAATCATCAATTCCGTCTGTTTAGAAAAACTCTTCCCACAGCCAGAGCAGCGGTGGTGAGGTTTCTTCCCTATAAGTCTCTGCTTGTGTTTAGTGAGACGTTCTGATCTGGAGTGACTCTTCTGGAGAGACGTCTTGTCAGAATCGTGTTGTTGTTGAGCCTCTCCAGATGATAAGCCCTTCCCACTGAGAGAGCAACAGTTAGGGCTGTCCCCTGTGAAACAAAGATAATTAATAGCATGGACATCTGAAATCAGGCTACCTGATGGGACTTTGATAAATGCTGAAAATTGCCAATCAAAATAGACAAACTATCACAGCGACCATGTTATTTTTGATAAGCATATTTGATTCCAATTTCGGACATACAAAGTTTGTGTGTGAAAACTATTTCTAAGATGCATACTTTCAGTTTTTCCTGAACTCACTGCACTCGCACAAAATAAGGACGCTAGTGCTGCTCGTGCTGAACATGCACAGATTAAATATGCCTCAATCTGATTAAGGCGTTTATGTGTCCTAATAATTCGAAAGATTGCTCAGAAAACCAGGTGTTTTTAACAGCGTTGCTTCGATTGTCACCTTAAGCCAATTAAGATAAGCAGAGTAAGGTGTTTACATGACTAATGCCATACTCAGCCTACTGCCATAACTAGTTTAATGTCCAATTATGAGTGTGCATGTAAACATACTCATTGTAAAGCACTAGTTATTTTGTTTCTTTGACAAAGTCATTTCTGAAGATTATTATGAATGTGATTAGTAATTAATTTACGTCTGTCCCTCACTTTAAGGTCAACCCCGTTACATGAACTGAACTCTAATTTTAATATGTTGAAACTATTCCTTAAAAAATATGTTTGCAAAAGAAACATTGAACATCTAATAGTCAAATCATAGAGTAAAAGCAGGTGAGCTAGTCCTAATCTTTGTCAATTTTATTCTGTTTTGTGGTGGAAAACTTTGCAAGTAAACCCCTTCACCCATACATAGACATGCTAGAAATGTTTTAACAAGTAAAACATTTTTGGAAGATTGCATTCAAAACAACCTTCCATTCCCTCTGTCACAAGCGGTTTTATGGCTGATTTAAAGGACTATTTCACCCATGTAATGCACTGGCTTTGTTGTTTTCAGCAGTCCCCTGTTACGTTCAACCATGTCACTTTATTTGGCACATAGCACTTAGTATAGTAATAGTTTTATTCAATGTCTTGAGATTGGAAAACATGTTTATGAAGTTGAACATGTGCTATTCATGACCAAATGATAATTAGGTGAATTCTTTTTTTTATTACACTTTTAAAAATGGGTGGAACTACCCAGATTCTCATTAATATATAATTAATCAATTAATGACTAAAGTGCATAAAGATGGCAGACTTATGACATTAAGTCATTGTTTTAGCACTCTCCATTGAGTTTTGAAACTACGGTGCGCGACATTGTTCAATGTTCCAATAAATCAACACAATCTACTTTTTCAGTTTTTCAAATTGCCGGCGTCTTGAAGCAAAAATTGGGATCATGTTTACTGTGCTAATGACCATACAAAAAAAACAGTAAAGGAGAGCAATGTACAAAACAGTGAACTTAGCAAAACGAGGAATTTGTGGTAAGTACATGCGGGCCGCCATCTTTATGCACCTCCACTATTGTTACAGAAGCAGACTGTAGTGTAATCTACACACCATGGTTCTTACTTAATGAAATCAAATCTCCATCTTCCTTCTCTTCTCCTCCTCCTCTCTCAGCTCCACTCTGCCCCGGTGTTTTCCTGCAGTCGACCAGACCCAGCAGTAAAGCGGTACCGGGAGGCGTTTGACCTGGGGACTCCTGGAGGGTGGAGGGGAACGGGCTAGCTTTGTCCTGTTGGCCACAATAAATATTAAACAGTTTATCATTAAACCAAACATTTGATTAATTTAGTCTACACCTCTGACTGATTTGGGTGCATCCCTAGAATATCTAATTCTTCCTGAAATGTTCAATCATTCACTACTTCCCACAAATCTAATAGCATTGGGTTGGTGGAGGCATGGGCTAGTCAGAGTTTCCACCATATTTCTTATACCAGTCATTTCCTTTCAAAACAGGAAGAGGCGACATGTGGCTTATTTGATCAAATATACGTTTCGTAATGATTAGGTTGTTACGAGTGTACTGATAAAAGTAGGTCACGTGACATGCTGGAAACTTTGTTGAACAGGAAAGTGGGGGTGGCTGTCAGGAGACGTATTACAGACCACTTGGCTGTGTACATGGCAGAGCTGATGGCCGTACTGTTGGCCTTGCTGTGGGTGGAGGAAGTCAAGCCAAACAGAGTAGTTATATGTTCTGACTCATGTGCTGTGTTGATAAGTCTGCAATCATTTAGCTCACATAGCAGGCAAGGCCTGCTATATGAGGGAATTCAAATTCATGCCTGGGTGAGACAGATGGGTGTCCATATAAGCTTTGCTTAGGTCCCGGCCCATGTGGGGGTGGAAGGGAATGAGGAAGTAGATGTGCTAGCTAAACAGGCCCTTAGGACACAGGAGGTGGAAGTGCCAATGAGCAAAGCAGAGGCTAAGGGAATGATATGGGCAGTGGTTATGCTGCAGTAGTTTATGTGTCGGGGGGCTGGGGTTAGTTGGTTATACCTGGAGTACTTCTCCTGTCTTATCCAGTGTCCTGTGTGAATTTAAGTATGCTCTCTCTAATTCTCTCGTTCTCTCTTTCTCTCTGAGAACCTGAGCCCTAGGACCATACGTCAGGACTACCGGGCATGATGACACCCTGCTGCCCCCAGTCCGCCTGGCCTTGCTGCTATTCCAGTTTCAACTGTTCTGCCTGCGGCTACGAAACCCCTACCTGTCCCAGACCTGCTGTTTTCAACTCTAAATGATCGGCTATGAAAAGCCAACTGAGAGACCTGAGCCCTAGGACCATACGTCGGGACTACCGGCCGTGGTGACTCCTTGCTATCCCCAGTCCGCCTGGCCTTGCTGCTATTCCAGTTTAAACTGTTCTGCCTGCGGTTATGGAACCCCTACCTGTCCCAGACCTGCTGTTTTAAACTCTAATGATCGGCTATGAAAAGCCAACTGAGATTTATTCCTGATTATTATTTGACCATGCTTGTCACTTATGAACATTTTTGAACATCTTGGCATGGTTCTGTTATAATCTCCACCCGGCACAGCCAGAAGAGGACTGGCCACCCCTCATAGCCTGGTTCCTCTCTAGGTTTCTTCCTAGGTTTTGCCTTTCTAGGGAGTTTTTCCTAGCCACCGTGCTTCTACACCTGCATTACTAGCTGTTTGGGGTTTTAGGCTGGGTTTCTGTACAGCACTTCGAGATATTAGCTGATGTAAGAAGGGCTATATAAAATAAAATTGATTGATTGATTGATTGGTGGTGCAGGAACAGTGAAAGAGTGACACTAAGGGCAGGCATCTATTCATTGTTTACATTTTAGTCATTTAGCAGGCAATGTTATCTAGAGTGACTTACAGGAGCAATTAGGGTTAAGTTGTTCAAAGGCACATTGACAGATTTTTCACCTAGTCGGCTCGGGTTACTGGCCCAACGCTCTAAACCACTAGGCTACCTGCCGCCCCTATTCCAGGTACAGAGTAAAGTAGGGGAGGATGGTAGGAATGGACAGAAGAGAGGAGGCCATCCTTACAAGGCTAAGGGTGGGACACAGCCAGCTGAATAAGTCATTAAATGTGGTCCTCTGTAGCTCAGCTGGTAGAGCACGGTGCTTGTAACGCCAAGGTAGTGGGTTCGATCCCCGGGACCACCCATACACAAAAAATGTATGCCTGCATGACTGTAAGTCGCTTTGGATAAAAGCGTCTGCTAAATGGCATATTATTATTATATAGGAAAGCATCCACCAGGAAGGTGTGATTAATGCCAGGAAACAGAGAAAGTGGAGCATGTGCTGATACAGTGCCCTCAATCTCACACAAATTATCAACGAACCTACCAGGTACAACCCTAAATCCGTAAACATGGGTACCCTCATAGATATCATCCTGACTAACTTACCCTCTAAATACACCTCCGCTGTCTTCAACCAGGATCTCAGCGATCACTGCCTTATTGCCTGCGTCCGTAACGGGTCCGCGGTCAAACGACCACCCCTCATCACTGTCAAACGCTCCCAAAAACACTTCAGCGAGCAGGCCTTCCTAATTAACCTTGCCCAGGTATCCTGGATGGATATAGATCTCATTCCGTCAGTAGAGGATGCCTGGTTGTTCTTTAAAAGTAATTTCCTCTCAATCTTAAATAGACATGCCCCATTCAAAAAATACAGAACTAAGAACAGATATAGCCCCTGGTTCTCCTCAGACTTGACTGCCCTTGACCAGCACAAAAACATCCTGTGGCGTACTGCATTAGCATCAAATAGCCCCCGCGATATGCAACTTTTCAGGGAAGTTAGGAACCAATATACACAAGCAGTTAGGAAAGCAAAGGCTAACTTTTTCAAACAGAAATTTGCATCCTGTAGCACTAACTCCAAAAAGTTTTGGGACACTGTAAAGTCCATGGAAAATAAGAGCACTTCCTCCCAACTGCCCACTGCACTGAGGCTAGGAAACACTATCACCACCGATAAATCTACAATAATCGAGAATTTCAACAAGCATTTTGCTACGGCTGGCCATGTTTTCCACCTGGCTACCACTACCCCGGCCACCAGCTCTGCACCCTCCGCTGCAACTTGCCCATGCCCCCCCCCCGCTTCTCCTTCACACAAATCCAGACAGCTGATGTTCTAAAAGAGCTGCAAAATCTGGACCCCTACAAATCATCTGGGCTAGACAATCTGGACCCTTTCTTTCTAAAACTAGCCGCCGAAATTGTCGCAACCCCTATTACTAGCCTGTTCAACCTCTCTTTCGTAACGTCTGAGATCCCCAGAGATTGGAAAGCTGCCGCGGTCATCCCCCTCTTCAAAGGGGGTGACACTCTAGATCCAAACTGTTACAGACCCATATCCATCCTGCCCTGCCCTTCAAAAGTTTTTGAAAGCCAAGTCAACAAACAGATCACCGACCATTTCGAATCCCACCGTACCTTCTCCGTTATGCAATCCGGTTTCCGAGCTGGTCATGGGTGCACTTCAGCCACGCTCAAGGTCCTAAACGATATTATAACCGCGATCGATAATAGACAGTACTGTGCAGCCGTTTTCATTGACCTGGCCAAGGCTTTCGACTCTGTCAACCACCGCATTCTTATTGGCAGACTAAATAGCCTTGGTTTCTCAAATGACTGCCTCGCCTGGTTCACCAACTACTTCTCAGATAGAGTTCAGTGTGTCAAATCGGAGGGCCCGTTGTCTGGACCTATGGCAGTCTCTATGGGGGTGCCACAGAGTTCAATTCTTGGGCCGACTCTTTTCTCTGTGTATATCAATGACGTCGCTCTTGCTGCTGGTGACTCTCAGATCCACCTCTACGCAGACGACACCAATTTGTATACATCTGGCCCTTCATTGGACACTGTGTTAATAACCCTCCAAACGAGCTTCAATTCCATACAACACTCCTTCAGTAGCCTCCAACTGCTCTTAAACACTAGTAAAACTAAATGCATGCTCTTCAACCGAACGCTGCTTGCACCCGCCCACCCGACTAGAATCACTACACTTGACGGGTCTGACCTAGAGTATGTTGACAACTACAAATATCTAGGTGTCTGGTTAGACTGTAAACTCTCCTTCCAGACTCACATTAAGAATCTCCAATCCAAAGTTAAATCTAGAATCGGTTTCCTATTTCGCAACAAAGCCTCCTTCACTCATGCTGCCAAACATGCCCTCGTAAAACTGACTATCCTACCGATCCTTGACTTCGGCGATGTCATTTACAAAATAGCCTCCAACACTCTACTCAGCAAATTGGATGTAGTCTATCACAGTGCCATCCGTTTTGTCTCCAAAGCCCCATATAATACCCACCACTGTGACCTGTACGCTCTTGTTGGCTGGTCCTCACTACATATTCGTTGCCAAACCCACTGGCTCCAGGCCATCTATAAATCACTGCTAGGCAAATCCCCGCCTTATCTTAGCTCATTGGTCACCATAGCAACACCCACCCGTAGTCTGCGCTCCAGCGGGTATATCTCACTGGTCATCCCCAAAGCCAACACCTCCTTTGGCCGCAATTCCTTCCAGTTCTCTGCTGCCAATGACTGGAACAAATTGCAAAAATCTCTGAAGCTGGAGACACTTATCTCCCTCACTAACTTTAAGCATCAGTTGTCAGAGCACCTTACCAATCACTGCACCTGTACACAGCCCATCTGAAATTAGCCCGCCCAACTACCTTATCCCTATATTGTTATTTATTTTGCTCATTTGTACCCCAGTATCTCTATTTGCACATCATCTCTTGCACATCTATCATTCCAGTGTTAATACTAATTGTAATTATTTTGCACTATAGCCTATTTTATTGCCTTACCTCCATAACTTGCTAAATTTGCACACACTGTATATATATGTATTTCTGTTGTATTTTTTGACTTTGTTTTGTTTTACCCCATATGTAACTCTGTGTTGTTGTTTTTATCGCACTGCTTTGCTTTATCTTGGCCAGGTCGCAGTTGTAAATGAGAACTTGTTCTCAACTGGTTTACCTGGTTAAATAAAGGTGAAATAAAATAAAATTAAAAAAAACAGTGTGGGCAGTATGATAGGGAGAGACAAACTCTGAGGGATATTGGGGTACATTAATTGAGTTTGATAAGCATTCTGAGTAGAACATTGTTAGATACATTCTCAAATATTTACATGTTTTAAGAGAAACGGGGCTGTCATATTGGATTTAGTTCCTCGATCCCTGTCTCTGGCCCACACTCCATTACAGTAGGTGGCGAAATGTACCATAACGTTGGATGCCAACCGCCGATAAACCCCACAGAATATGTATTTTGTGGCCACTTCCGAGTATCTGGTCATATAATGGATAATCAGATTTTAAAATCAGTGGAGGTGAACAAGTGAACACTTTGGGAGGAAGGAGAGATCATTAAGTACTAGACACAGATTCCTACACATGATATAGTAGTAGGTTACCTTGCTGAAGGTAAAAAAATCCCAAAAAGTTTTACAGTCTTTTTTTTGTTGCCCAGCCATTAACACGGAACAGAGGAATGTGGAGGATCAAATATGATAACAACTTGGCCTAGACATTTTATACAGCAGGCCTATACTGTTAAAAGGAAACCAGACTTACCAGATCCATTGGGGAAGCTATTGTTTCTTTAGCGTTTCTTCATCAGACATTCTGTCTCACACTGGTCATGCAGTAGCAAAATACACAGCTATCTCGATTCAAGAACTCATTGCAGAGATATTAGAGAAAGGAGGATCTAGGAATCTCATTCGTCAATGAATGGAGGAACGTATAACGCCTCACCCAGCAGACTGTCGAACAATCGCGTTCACGTTGTCATGCTGGTTCACGCGGTTGCCAAACGAATCGTAACGGTTGCTAAGCTAATAGTGACACAATCCCTTCTCAGAGTCTGGGTATGAGTCCAGAAACCTGCATATTTTCCTCCAAACTAGTTAATGTCACGATTCCAAAGCTATACGATATTACAGAAAACAAGTAAATTATCACACATCCCAGAAAAGATTTGCAATGACGAAATTCGTAAACTTCTTCTTCTTCAGTGGACGTTAATGGTGGTTGGCATCCAATATCTTGCATTACTGCCTCCAACTGGACTATAGTATAAATCCATTATACTTTAGCGACAGGCAGAAATGTATGCAATTACTGTATTTCCCCGGGAAGGGTCATGCTTTTTCAATTTCAGTCAGGGGGAAAGTTTAGTTGTTTTTTTTGTCCAGGGGAGGGTCAAGTCATTTGTAATTGATTAATTGTCAGTATTTGTCCCCATTTTGGAATTTACGTTTTGAATTACCATCTTACAACCCTCTCTCTCTCTCTCTCTCTCTCTCTCTCTCTCTCTCTCTCTCTCTCTCTCTCTCTCTCTCTCTCTCTCTCTCTCTCTCTCTCTCTCTCTCTCTTCTCTCTCTCTCTTTTCTCTCTCTCAATTCAATTCAAGGGGCTTTATTGGCATGGGAAACATTTGTTAACATTTCCAAAGCAAGTGAATTAGATAATAAACAAAAGTGAAATAAACAAAAAAAGAAACAGTAAACATTACACTCACAGAAATTCCAAAAGATTAAAGACATTTCAGATGTCATATTATGTATATATACAGTGTTGTAACGATGTGCAAATGGTTAAAGTACAAAAGTTATTCACTGGGAGTTGCCCTTTTCTTGTGGGAACATTTCACAAATCTTGATGCTGTGATGACACACTATGGTATTTCACCCAGTAGATATGGGAGTTCATCAAAAATTGGGTTTATTTTCGAATTCTTTGTGGATCTGTGTAATCTGAGGGAAATCTGTGTCTCGAATATGGTCATACATTTGGCAGGAGGTTAGGAAGTGCAGCTCAGTTTCCACCTCATTTTGTGGGCAGTATGCACATAGCCTGTCTTCTCTTGAGAGCCAGGTCTGCCTACGGCGGCCATTCTCAATACCAAGGCTATGCTCACTGAGTCTGTACATAGTCAAAGCTTTCCTTAAGTTTGGGTCAGTCACAGTGGTCAGGTATTCTGCCGCTGTGTATTCTCTGTTTAGGGCCAAATAGCATTCTAGTTTGCTCTGTGTTTTTGTTAATTCTTTCCAATTTGTCAAGTAATTATATTTTTGTTTTCTCATGATTTGGTTGGGTCAAATTGTGTTGTTGTCCTGGGGCTCTGTGGGGTCTGTTTGTGTTTGTGAACAGAGCCCCAGGACCAGCTTGCTTAGGGGACTTTTCTCCAGGTTCATGTCTCTGTAGGTGATGGCTTTGTTATGGAAGGTTTGGGAATCGCTTCCTTTTAGGTGGTTATAGAATTTAACGGCTCTTTTCTGAATTTTGATAATTAGCAGGTATCGGCCTAATTCTGCTCTGCATGCATTATTTGGTGTTTTACATTGTACATGGAGGATATTTTTGCTGAATTCTGCATGCAGTCTCAATTTGGTGTTTGCCCCATTTTTTGAATTCTTGGTTGGTGAGCAGACTCCAGACCTCACAACCATAAAGGGCAATGGGTTCTATAACTGATTCAAGTAATTTTTGCCAGATCCTACTTGGTATGTCGAATTTTATGTTCCTTTTGATGGCATAGAAGGCCCTTCTTGCCTTGTCTATCAGATCATTCACAGCTTTGTGGAAGTTACCTGTGGCGCTGATGTTTAGGCCAAGGTATGTATAGTTTTCTGTGTGCTCTAGGGCAATGGTGTCTAGGTGGTATTTTGTATTTGTGGTCCTGGCGACTGGACCTTTTTTGGAACACCTGTGCAGAATCTGTGTAGAAGATCTCTCTCTCTCTCTCTCTCTCTCTCTCTCTCTCTCTCTCTCTCTCTCTCTCTCTCTCTCTCTCTCTCTCTCTCTCTCTCTCTCTCTCTCTCTCTCTCTCTCTCTCTCTCTCTCTCTCTCTCTCTCTCTCTCTCTCTCTCTCTCTCTCTCTCTCTCTCTCTCTCTCTCTCTCTCTCTCTCTCTCTCTCTCTCTCTCTCTCTCTCTCTCTCTCTCTCTCTCTCTGTAACTCTTCCTCTCAATTAAATGTCAATTCAAAGGGCTTTATTGGTATGGGAAACATATGTTTATATTGCCAAAGCAAGTGAAATAGATAATAAAGTGAATTAAACATTAAGAAAATGAACAGTAAACATTAAAATGAGAAAAGTTCCAAAAGAATAAAGACATCTCAAATGTCATATTATGTCCAAAAGGGAAAATAAATCAACATAAATATGGGTTTTATCTTCTGTGCATTTTATTTTGTTGTTGGTAACCAACTTTAAGGTGCAATACCGCCACCAACTGGACTGGAGTGTGGACCAGAGACAGTGAAGGTCTAAATCCTGCCCAATATTCTTGTCTCCCTAAGGAAACGAAATACATCATTAAATACTACATCCCCTGAAGCTTTCCCCAGCAGTTCACTTAATCCTGGCTCTTCAACCACATTACTCCTCAAAACTAATAACAATCGCTCCCTTTCCCTCACATATTTCTGGCACTGTTCCACTGTCTCCAGCTCCTCCTGACAATGATCACACCTCCCAGTCTGATATTTCCCCACCAGATTCAATGTACTATTGAGCCTTGTGTGTCCCAGTCTCAGCCTTGTGACTACACTTTCCTCCCTTCTCTCTCGGCCTGAGGACCTCCCTGTCTCCACCTTTTCCTGGATCTTATACACGTGTCTTCCCTTTCTCTCCTTGTTCCACAACTCTTACCATTTGTTTTTAACCACTGTTCTTATTAACCCCTTGGCTTCTGCTTTACTGATTGATAATTCCATCTCAACATTACACACGTGCTGATTGTCAAGTCACTTTTACCCCTACCTACATGTACATATTACCACAATTACCTAAACTACCTTGTACCCCTGCACATTGACTCGGTAAATAGCCTCGTTATTGTTATTTTATTGTGTTAATATTTTCCTTAGCTAATATCTTTCTTACTTTTTAACTCTGCATTGTTGGGAAAGGGCTCGGCAGTTACATTGTATGTGCTTGTGATAAAATGTAAACTTAAATCACAGTTATTTCTTTGAAACTATTGGTCCTCTGTGGCTAAATGATGCTCTCTGGTGTATTTTGAACATTGAGAGTGAGCTCCTGTGGTTGGATAAAATCATTTTAAAAAGAGGGAAGAAAATACATACTTTTTATTATATTGTTTTGCCTCTTGTGCTTCGGCCCAGCCCCTGACACACAATTGACCAGACACATTTACTTATTATGCAGTTTATTTGTTTATTTTTTCTTAATCAGTTACTCATCAAGGCATGTCCCCCCAGTTACCCATGTAGGCCTCCTACCTCTTCTCCTCCCCCAATCTGACGATTGCCACGTCTACTTCCGCTCCCCCTCTCCAACGCTCGATGTCGCCGGTCTACTAACCACCGGTCCTGGCAACCCATCATTACGCACACCTGGCAACCCTCATTACGTACACCTGTGCCTCATCATTAGGCACACCTGGACTTCATCACTTCCCTGATTACTTCCTTTTTATTTAGCCCTCTGTTGTCATCAGTCCTTAGGTGTTATTGGTTTTCCTCTCACGTTCAATACGCTTCCCATGTTTGTTCTTTTGTATCGGTTCAGTATTAAAACTCACCGTCTGCACCTGCTTTCTGACTCCCGGTGTATACGTTACAACGATTAGCAAAGCGTCAGCAAGCAGCAGCAGGCTGTTTACAATGAGAGTGGGCTCCTGAGTGCAAAGCTGTCATCCAGGCAAAGGGTGGCTACTTTGAAGAATCTCAAATACAAAATATATTTTGATTTGTTTAACACTTTTTTGGTTATTACATGATTCCATATGTGTTAATTCATAGTTTTGATGTCTTCACTATTATTCCACAATGTAGAAAATAGTTTAAATAAAGAAAAATCCTGGAATTAGTAGGTGTGTCTAAGCTTTTGACTGGTACTGTGTATATATGTAAATTGCTTTATTATTGTACATGTTTTGTTGCCTCTTTGGCCACCCACGGGCCAGGGCCCAGGGGCTTCAGCCCCGGTAAGCCCCTGCATTAATCCTGCCCTGATGGCGTCACACAATTATGCCAGGACCACAGCTCATGAAAAAAATCTATCTTCACAATAATTTAAGGGTTTCTTTGCAGTCTCTGTCCGCTGAAGAGAGTCTAGAGAAGTTAAATGGAATTTTGAAGTCGAAAGGAGATGGTTCCTCAATGTGGAAAAAAGTTAATGGATTAAATCGGGTTTTGGAGTAGTTTCTACCAACAGTCTCCTTTTTCTAGTGTTATGTTTATCCTAGGCTGCCTGTCATTTCATATTGTTCATTATTCCTAATAATTACTCTTTAGCTCTTGGAGTCCTGTCACGCCCTGGCTCTGGGGACTCTGTTATGTTGAGCCAGGGTGTGTAGAGTCTATGTTTTGTGTTTCTATGTTCAGGATCTAGTTCATTGTGTTTCTATGTTGGCCGGGGTGGTTCTCAATCAGAGGCAACGAGAATCAGCTGTTGCTTGTTGTCTCTGATTGGGAACCATACTTAGGCAGCCGTTTGGGCATTTGTGTTTGTGGGATCTTGTTCCGTGTAGGTTTGTGTATGACCGAGGACTTCACGTATCGTTTTGTTGTTTTTGTAAAGTACCTATTAAAGTATGTACTCATATCACGCTGCGCCTTGGTTCACTCATTATGACAAGTCCCAGGAAAAGCAACACTTATTTTGAGCTTTTTTGTTTACTACTACAGCTTGGTCTTGCTTGCTGAATGTAAAATAAAGAAACCAAAAGAACTGTGGCATATTCATTCCGTTGATTCTGTTGCTAAATGTTTCTTAATCGGAAGCAAATGAGACGGGGAGGAACCTACCTGAATTTGTCCAATAGAAACTCTAATTTTGCTCTGTTTGCTGTTTGGTTATAAACGGTTTCAGTAATAAATAAGCCCCTGGCTGTGAATTTGAAAGGAAAGGGAGAGAGCGCGATGGTGTGATCAAAGTCCATCATATGAGTAGCCTGCAAATGTACCTTTCTGGACCTTGTAAACTGTGGCGAATAGACCCATAACTGATCCAAATGGTTGCATAATCAGGCTAAGGCTGTACGGTACTCCCTGTATAAAGCTCCATCTTGTGTATTTTATTCCTTTTGTGTTACTATTACATTTTTAAACACTTGGCTCATAAGCAAGCATTTCACGGTAACGTCTACACCAGTTGTATTTGGCGCATGTGACGAATACAATTTGATTTGATTTGATGCAGTTATTTCGTCATGAATTCAAAACAGGATGCTTAAGCAGTTATAGTCATTCTCTTTACCGTAATCCGAGGGCTAATATCAATACTATGCATGCCAGTCTCTCTTGGCTAAAAGTAAAGGAAAGACTGAGTACAGCTACATGCACTAAATAATGCCATTATTGTGGATATAACAAAATGGCCGCTACTGACCAATAAGCATTCATTTGGGCGTGGTGTGGCAGATATACGCTTATAAATCAGACATGGATATTGATACACATGTTCCAAATACTGTCAAGACTCAACATATCTAAGCACATTCAGCTCGACCACACGGTGGCGCTACAACAAGCACACGTTTATATCTCTTGATAATAATAATAATAATATGCCATTTAGCAGACGCTTTTATCCAAAGCGACTTACAGTCATGCGTGCATACATTTTTGTGTATGGGTGGTCCCGGGGATCGAACCCACTACCTTGGCGTTACAAGCGCCGTGCTCTACCAGCTGAGCTACAGAGGACCACATCCGTTTGACTCAGAGTGATGGAATATGGCACACGTTCTCAGGGGTGTGAGTATAGTTACCTGTAGCATATTGTTCTTTTTGACGTAATGGGGCCACCCTCCAGAGGACCAGGGCCTCCCTTGAAGAGACCCAGGACTCCAACCACAATGGATACATGGATACGTGGCTGGCACACAATGTGAGGAACCCGGAGGAGAGGGTACTCCTTTGTCATTCGCAGTCGGGCCATGTAAATATCAGGCAGGAGCTGTGTCCAGTGACGGGATGCTCCACCCATTTCAGCAGGCTGGACCGGCACATGGACTCACACATAGAGCTCAACAGAGCACAGAGGAGACAGGCTTTAGATGCGGTTAGGAGACGGCTGACAATGGAGCGGCTGGTGACGTTGAGAGCTTCGATCCCTGTCATCCCACTGGCGACCGACTTGGATATTGTGAAGGTTGCAAGGCATGAAGAGGAGGAGGACTTTTTAGATTCACCTCCTTTGGCAGAGGAAGAGGAGGACGTTGGCTTCAAAGTTTATTCCTGCAACTGCCAAGCGCCGATCCTGAGTGAGACCATCCAATTCATTAGAGGACCACCTGAAGCTGACCTTTGAGATTGCTTTTATACAGCTTTTTTTATATTTGTACCTGTCTATAGGGCCTGTATCGTGGTTATTATAGACTAGTATCATCATTAGTCCTGTACCAGTGTATAGGGCCTGTATCGTGGTTATTATAGACTAGTATCATCATTAGTCCTGTACCGGTGTATAGGGCCTGTATCGTGGTTATTATAGACTAGTATCATCATTAGTCCTGTACCGGTGTATAGGGCCTGTATCGTGGTTATTATAGACTAGTATCATCATTAGTCCTGTACCGGTGTATAGGGCCTGTATCGTGGTTATTATAGACTAGTATCATCATTAGTCCTGTACCGGTGTATAGGGCCTGTATCGTGGTTATTATAGACTAGTATCATCATTAGTCCTGTACCGGTGTATAGGGCCTGTATCGTGGTTATTATTACATTTTAGTCATTTAGCAGACGCTCTTATCCAGAGCGACTTACAGTTAAGTTAGTGAATACAAAAAAAAATTTATACTGGCCCCCCGTGGGAAACGAACCCACAACCCTGGCGTTGCAAACGCCATGCTCTATCAACTGAGCCACATCCCTGCCGGCCATTCCCTCCCGTACCCTGGACGACGCTTGGCCAATTGTGCGCCGCCCATGAGTCTCCCGGTCGCGGCCGGCTGCGACAGAGCCTGGATTCGAACCAGGATCTAGTGGCACAGTTAGCACTGCGATGCAGTGCCTTAGACCACTGCGCCACTCAGGACTAATATAGGCTAGTGTACCAGGAATGGTGAGGATAACTATGTCATGGTTATTTAGGCTAGCTTACCGGGAATGGTTAGGCTAACTATAGCATGGTTATTATAGGCTAGCTTACCGGAAAGGCAGCTATAACTCTGAGGTAGATGCAGACGTCTCGCTCATTCAACTTCCACATCTAGTTCAACATGCACTCAAGGGCTCCCCCTAGTGGGGCCGTCCAGGTGCGCTATGTGGTCAGTTTTGCAAGGACGTCTCTGTGAGGGTCATGGCTAGCATTCTAGCTAACCATCCACTAGTGGATAAAAAAACTGTAGTTGTGGTGTTTTGAGTCAGGTGTAGGGAGACCACTAGTGGATTAATAGACTGTAGTTGTGGTGTTTTGAGTCAGGTGTAGGGAGACCACTAGTGGATTAATAAAATAACTGCAGGATGAAAACAAGCCAACCAGATGACCTTTTCAGTTTCACTGAGTAACCCAGTGTGAATCATGTGTGTCTGTGTGTGTGCGTGCGTGTATGTTTGCGTTTGAGTAAACTATGTTTCCATGTGTGTACTCTGTGTGTGTTAGGTTAAAGCTATGATAACTCACACACCTCTTCTTTCAAGTGTTCCGACTGAAAATGTGTTGATGATGATGACGACGATGCTGGTTTGCGTGGTGTTGCAATGGTGTGAGTGTGAAGCATTGCCATGGTAGCTCGTCTCTCTCTCTCTCTGTGATTCTCAGTGCAGAAGTCCGGAGTGACCCAGCTCAAGCTTGTGATGTCCTTTTCTATCTAAGGACAAGCCATGCTGAAACCAATGATGTGAGATACTGATCCTTCTCTCTCAGGGTGTTAGGGTACAGGAGGATCCCTCCAGCTGTAGGGAGGTTGGTTGACGTGGTAGCAGAGATCAACAACATCACCACAGACCACAAACTGACCTACTTTTATCCTATCCCAGGTATTCCTTAAAGAGGTGGGGTTTCAAGTGTCTCCGGAAGGTATTGAGTGACTCCGCTGTCCTGGCGTCGTGAGGGAGCTTGTTCCACCATTGGGGTGCCAGAGCAGCGAACAGTTTTGACTGGGCTGAGCGGGAACTGTGCTTCCGCAGAGGTAGGGGGGCCAGCAGGCCAGAGGTGGATGAACGCAATGCCCTCGTTTGGGTGTAGGGACTGATCAGAGCCTGAAGGTAAGGAGATGCCGTTCCCCTCACAGCCCGTAGGCAAGCACCATGGTCTTGTAGCAGATGCGGGCTTCAACTGGAAGCCAGTGGAGTGTGCGGAGGAGCGGGTTGATAACCATTACTATAAATGCTAAAAATCCAATCTTACTCAAACATATATCACTTGTTGACCTATCTCTCTGTGCTGGTACAGATCTACTACTCTCACCATTCCTCCCCCTTGACCCATCTTCCTCTACTTTCTTCACTGCCTCAGCATATGACAACTTCTGCACTACTCTTACCCTGGAAACCTCAACCTGCCTCTCTCGCACAGGACATTTCTGATCCCCAGCCCCATGGGCACCCCTGCAATTAGCACATACGACTACTTTCCCCAATGCTCCACATTCCTTTGTCTCATGCCCTTCTGTACACTTCTCACACCTTGGAACCTCCCTCCTACACACTGCTGCCACATGACCATAAGTTTGACACCTGTAACAACGTAATGTATTCGGCACATAAGCTCGTACAGGATAACTTATACAGTGCCTTGCGAAAGTATTCATCCCCCTTGGCGTTTTTCCAAAAAATTGATTTTTATTTTGAGTTCATGTAATGGACATACACAAAATAGTCCAAATTGGGGAAGTTTAATGAAAAAAATAACTTGTTTCAAAACATTCTAAAAAATACAATACGGAGAAGTGGTGCGTGCATATGTATTCACCCCTTTTGCTATGAAGCCCCTAAATAAGATCTGGTGCAACCAATTACCTTCCGAAGTCACATAATTAGTTAAATAAAGTCCACCTGTGTGCAATCTAAGTGTCACATGATCTGTCACATGATCTCAGTATATATACACACCTGTTCTGAAAGGCCCCAGAGTCTGCAACACCACTAAGCAAGGGGCACCACCAAGCAAGCGGCACCATGAAGAGCAAGGAGATCTCCAAACAGGTCAGGGACAAAGTTGTGGAGAAGTACAGATCAGGGTTGGGTTATAAAAATATATCCGAAACTTTGAACATCCCACGGAGCACCATTAAATCCATTATTAAAAAATGGAAAGAATATGGCACCACAACAAACCAAAACACACGAACCAGTGAATAGTTATGCACGCTTATTTTTTGTTTGTTTAACAATAAAAAATATTTTGCATCTTCAAAGTGGTAGGCATGTTGTGTAAATCAAATGATACAAACTCCCCAAAAATCCATTTTCATTCCAGGTTGTAAGGCAACAAAATAGGAAAAATGCCAAGGGGGTGAATTCTTTCGCAAGCCACTGTATATCCTAACTTCAGTTTGTCGGGCAAAGACTCAACTTCAAAACTCAAAAGAACAGACAATGACTCTTCTGTTTCCCCACTCTCGCCACCCTGTTTGCGTCGCACCAAACGATGAGCATCACAAACACCGGGAATCTTCCCGTTCAGTTGGTCAACTTTTACATTTACTGCTACCCCAGTAATCACTCCTTTCAATGGTGCCCTTTTCTTGAGAGCGAAACAATTCACATTTCTTGCCCCCATTTGTTTAACTCAGAGCGCCTTCTCCCTCTGACCAGCAGAAACACAAACAATTATCACTAGACCACTTCTGATTACCCTCACCGATTCCACTGTACCCAAATCAGTTTTCACCCACCCTGAAACCACAAATGGATCAGCCAAAAGACAATGGTCAATTTTTTCCAAAAACTTTACTCCTACTGTCACAGACTCATCTTTATCCTGACCCTCGGTGCAAGCCTCGGCCTCCGAGTACTTCACCACACCTACCACCTCCAATACTTAATCCTCATTCACTTCCATTTCTCCTCCTGTCTTCAGCTCACTTTGCTTACATTTCCTACCATTCTTCTTTAACAAACCTTCTCCCTTTTTTCTGCCATTTTTAACCCACTCAAGCTTACAATCTTCTTCCCTCTCTCTCTTAGATCTCCTCTGCCTCTCTTTTTCCCTCCAATATACGTCTCCTTATGATAATACTGCACTTCTCCTGACATACATCTTGTTCTTGCTTTCTCAAGGGATGCCATTTACAAGGCTCTCCAACCGAATCTTTGTCTAAAGTTAATTCCACCGTACTCCTCGCACCAGGGGAGTCTGGCATCGCTGCCTCAACCATATAGAGTTACTTTGTTGTCACAGTGTTCAGATAAGGATTAGGGGGTTGCCGGGAGAGAATTCCAGTCTCAAGGCTCCAATTGATGCACTCCTAGACCAGAGCAATCAAACATATATTTAAATACCGCAGAATATGCAGACATTTCCTGGATAACATTTTACGTGATCTGTAAAAGTCGAGTAATGTCAAAATAACGTTCAACAACACCCCCTTTCACTAAGACTCCTGTTGTCTGCTATCATCTACTTTAACCTGACAGCCACTTGGAACAGATGAGCAAAGAGGGAGTATCTCAACAGGCCTTTCTCTAGTGAGGGGATGTCTGGGAATTACTGGTTCTGTTTTTTTCAATGCTTCTATAATGGCAACTGCTGTACACTACCAGCACAGATATGACAAAGAGCTATTTATGCAAGTCTTTGCAACTTGTGAATCAAACCTAATTCAAAAGTAATTCCCTGGTCAAAAACTAAACTAAGCTACAGCCAAATATACTGTACTTATAACTAACCCCCTTTTATCAATGTATATAACTTGTATACAATAAAATAAAGATGTAATTTCAAAATAACAGTAAACATAATGCTTTATAGCTACAATATAGCTAACGTTCGCTAGCTAATGACAAGCTCATCTCTGCTGCCTGGATGCTTTCACGTTTCTCTCGTCTGGGTTTCTGCTGTTAGCTAGCACATGGACAAGCAGTAGCCTACTGCAGTAGTCAGACTACACCAATTACCAACATTTAATTTTTACACTGCACAAATATTTGAGAACAGTCAACCCTCGAATGTTAGCTAACTAACGTTACTTGATTGTAACATTGACACTGTCTGTTTGCGGACTACATGTTAACTAACGTTTTGGGGGTTTTCTTCATGTTTTTCACACAAATGAATGAATAAATCATTTAATAACAATCAAGTTAGTAACAAATAAAAATGATAAAGTGAAAGTCTTAGAAATATGCTCACCTGAACCACATGAAGCCAGAGAGACAGAGGATGAGAACCACAACTACAATTCCTATAGATGCATTATTCTGTACTTCTGTACAGTGAGGGAAAAAAGTATTTGATCCCCTGCTGATTTTATACGTTTTCCCACTGACAAAGACATGATCAGTCTATAATTTTAATGGTAGGTTTTTTTGAACAGTGAGAGACAGAATAACAACAAAAAAATCCAGAAAAACACGTCAAAAATTGTATAAATTGATTTGCATTTTAATGAGGGAAATAAGTATTTGACCCCTCTGCAAAACATTACTTAGTACTTGGTGGCAAAACCCTTGTTGGCAATAACAGAGGTCAGACGTTTCTTGTAGTTGACCACCAGGTTTGCACACATCTTAGGAGGGATTTTGTCCCACTCCTCTTTGCAGATCTTCTCCAAGTCATTAAGGTTTCGAGCCTGATGTTTGGCAACTCGAACCTTCAGCTCCCTCCACAGATTTTCTATGGGATTAAGGTCTGGAGACACTCCAGGACCCTAATGTGCTTCTTCTTGAGCCACTCCTTTGTTGCCTTGGCCGTGTGTTTTGGGTCATTGTCATGCTGGAATACCCATCCACAACCCATTTTCAATGCCCTGGCTGAGGGAAGGAGGTTCTCACCCAAGATTTGACGGTACATGGCCCCGTCCATCGTCCCTTTGATGCGGTGAAGTTGTCCTATCCCCTTAGCAGAAAAACACCCCCAAATCATAATGTTTCCACCTCCATGTTTGACGGTGGGGATGGTGTTCTTGGGGTCATAGGCAGCATTCCTCCTCCTCCAAACACGGCAAGTTGAGTTGATGCCAAAGAGCTCGAATTTGGTCTCATCTGACCACAACACTTTCACCCAGTTTTCCTCTGAATCATTCAGATGTTCATTGGCAAACTTCAGACGGGCCTGTATATGTGCTTTCTTGAGCAGGGGGACCTTGCGGGCGCTGCAGGATTTCAGTCCTTCACGGCGTAGTGTGTTACCAATTGTTTTCTTGGTGACTATGGTCCCAGCTGCCTTGAGATCATTGACAAGATCCTCCCGTGTAGTTCTGGGCTGATTCCTCACCATTCTCATGATCATTGCAACTCCACGAGGTGAGATCTTTCATGGAGCCCCAGGCTGGGGGAAATTGACAGGTCTTTTGTGTTTCTTCCATTTGCGAATAATCGCACCAACTGTTGTCACCTTCTCACCAAGCTGCTTGGCGATGGTCTTGTATCCCATTCCAGCCTTGTGTACGTCTACAATCTTGTCCCTGACATCCTTGGAGAGCTCTTTGGTCTTGGCCATGGTGGAGAGTTTGGAATCTGATTGATTGATTGCTTCTGTGGACAGGTGTCTTTTATACAGGTAACAAGCTGAGATTAGGAGCACTCCCTTTAAGAGTGTGCTCCTAATATCAGCTCGTTACCTGTATAAATGACACCTTGGAGCCAGAAATCTTTCTGATTTAGAAGGGGTCAAATACTTATTTCCCTCATTAAAATGTGGATTTGGACAGCCAGTTGAAGCAAAAAGTAAAGTCATTTATTGCGTTTTCGGTTGCAATTGATGAAAGCACGGACATTACAGATGTTGCACAACTGGCCATTTTTTCATCCGCGGAGTTGATGACACATTGACCGTCACCGAGGAGTTCGTGGAGTTGGTGCCGATGACAGATACAACGACAGCAGCTGATATTTTTACCGCACTCGTCGGCGCGCTGGACAGGGTCGGAGTGGAATGGTCCCGCGCTGTCAGCCTGGCTACAGATGGTGCGCCCTCAATGATCAGGAAAAAAGCAGGCGTTGTGACAAAGTTCAGAGAGAAAGTGCAATCTGCAAATGGAGGACATGATTTTTTGACTTTTCACTGTATTTTGCACCAGGAGGCTTTGTGTTGCAAGTCATTAAAGATGGATAACGTCATGAAGGTGGTCATCCAAACTGTTAATTTCATCCGATCCAGAAGCCTGAATCACCGTCAGTTTGACAGCCTTCTCAGAGAGAAAGACCACATCTATGGCCTGCCATACCACACTGAGGTAAGATGGTTAAGCCGAGGTGCTGTGCTGAGGCGTTTCTTTGATTTACAAGAAGAAATTGAACAGTTCAAGGAAGAAAAGGGCAAACCAGTGTTAGAATTTCATTCCGCAGAATGGATGCCGGACCTTGCATTTATGGTGGATGTTACAGAGCACCTGAATAACTTGAACAAACAGCTGCAAGGGCGCAACAAAGTTGTCACGCAGTATTATGACAGCATACGTTCTTTCAAGTTGAAGCTGTCATTGTGGGAGACGCAACTTGCCGGTGGTGATGCAGCTCACTTCCCCTGTCTGAAAAATGTGTGCGCGACCCAACATGTGGCAGACATGAAGCGGTTCAAAGATAAAATAACTGGACTGTTACGGGAGTTTGAGCAACGCTTTCAGATTTATGTTTATATGTTTTTATGTTGATGTGCTATTGTTTTTAATTGATTTTATTTTATTTGTATATTTAAACTATTCTTGACTCTGTGGTTCTTGCACTTGTTTGGGGAACAGGATTTCATTATTTTTATCTACATTTCTGCCTGAGAAATGACACCCTGATATAGTTCTGTGATCTGTGAAACAGTTCTGTTAATCACTGAGGCATTGTGTGTTTGTGTGTTCTTTTTCTTTAGAATTTTCAAATAAACTTGACGTGTTTTATGATTAATAGTGATGTTGTGCTTGTACTATTTTGGACACACTGTCCTCAGGCTCCAGCTTTATGTTGTATCTTGATCGTATTAAAACAAAGAAAACAATCTGAAGTTGTTGTTTTTAAGTTATATATACCATGATTTTTCCGGTCCGGCCCACTTGGGAATAGATTTTCCTCCATGTGGCCCCTGAGCTAAAATGAGTTTGACACCCCTGTTTTAGATGCAGCGAAACGATTCCCACGCTGAGAGCAGTGGTACGGTTTCTCTCCGGTGTGAATCCGCTGGTGAGCTATCAATTCCTTGTGCTTAGCAAAACTCTTCCCACAGTCAGAGCAGCAGTGGTGAGGTTTCTTCCCTTTACGTCTCTGCTGATGTTTCTTGAGGTGTTCTGATCTGGAGAGACTGTTCTCTGTCTTGTCAGCATCGTGATGTTGTTGAAGCTCACCAGATGATAAGCCCCTGCCACTGAGAGGGCAACGATTAAGGCTGTCCCCTATGAACCGAAGAAATTGAATAGTTAGGTTTTGCAAACATTGGTCCATAAACAGATGGGTCATTCCACAAAATGAATGCCTTTTGCATCCCTTTGATATTCTTTCAGTAGAAATTGTGCACCAATATTCAATTTGAAATCTCTGTTATATTAAATAAAGTGCCCTTTAATACAGAACACATGGAGAATTCAATTAATACGATTTTTTATATGAATAAAGACTTGCTAATGTGACAATTCTGCATTTTGAAAAGTCCCTCCATCAAGCCTGTGTAACTTCTAGAAAGATTTTAACCCACCTAATACAATCATTTCTCCAAGTTTTACCATCATTGAGTACGGTTACAAGTGCAGAATAATACGATTAATTTAAATAGTCAATTGGTATAAGAATTTGATTTAAACCTTGACATGCTTTGAATGAAGAACAATTTTCCTAATAATCCTGTTTACATGGACTCATCTGAAATTGCCAATCAAAATAAACATTCTACCACAGCCACCATGTATTTTTTTTAAGCATATTTAATTCTGAGTTTGGACAAATAAAGTTTGTATGTGAAATCTATTTCGAAGCTGCATATTTTCAGTTTTTCCAAACTCTATGCACTCGATCAAATGAAGGAAGCTTGCGCGGCTTGTGCTAGCACATGCACAGATTAAATACACAGCTATAACTCTGATTAAAGCGTTTACATGTCCTAATAATTCTAAACATTGCTCAGAAAACCAGGTGTCTTTAAGGCGTATGCTTACTTCGGTTATGACCTCACGGCAATTAAGATAAGCAGAGTAAGGTGTTTACATGACTAATGCCATACTCGGCCTACTGCCATAATCAGTTGAATCGGAAATTATTATTAGTGTGCATGTAAAGCCCTAGTTATTTGGTTACTTTGAAAGTCATTTCTAAACATTATTTATTTCATGTGATTAGTTATTAATTTACGCCTGTCCCCTCATGTTAAGGTCAACCCTGTTACATGAACTGAACACTTGTTTTAAACTGATCCCAAAAAATTTTTGCAAAATGCTTTTTTATTTAGTTGAACATGTGCTCTTTATGACAGAATGTTAAAATGAAGTGAAATCTTTCTTCTTTTTTACCACGTTACACTTCTCAAAATTGGGTGGAATGACCAGATATTTTCATCAATATATAATGAATCAATGAATTGTTACAGAAGCAGACTGTAGTCTAATCCATACACCATGGTTCTTACTTAATGAAATCAAATCTCCATGTTCCTCTTCTCCTTCTCCTCTCTCAGTTCCACTCTGCCCCGGTGTTTTCCTGCAGTCGACCAGACACAGCAGTAAAGTACCGGGAGGCGGTCGACCTGGGGTCTCCGGGAGAGTGGAGGGGGACGGGCTAGATTTGTCCTGTTGGCGGCAAGAAGTATTCTACATAGATTAACACTAAACCAAATATTTTATTAATTCAGTCTAAACCTCTGATTTGGGTGTATCCCTCGAATATCTAATTTTTCCTGAAATGTTCAATTGTTCACTACAACCCACAAATCTAAGAGCATTGGATTGGTGGAGGCATGGGCTAGTTTCCACCATATTTCTTATACCAGTCATTTCCTTTCAAACAGCGACTAAGAGGCAAAGCGAGAGGGATAACTGGGCCCAAAATCTGGTTTATGCCTTATTTGATCGAACATAAATTTCGTAACGATTAGGTTGTTAGGAGTGTATTGGTAAAAGTAGGACACCTGACATCCTGGCAACTTTGAGGGGGAAAAAACACTTATCTGGGAGTAGTGCCTGGTCGTCACTAGTTACCACAAACAAAGGTATAAACCACGCCCATTACTACAATCAATTTTACTAAAATTAGATTATAACCATAACCTTAACCAAACTTCTAACTTCATGCCTAACACTAAATAAATACAAATACTATATATTCGTGGCTGTGGTAACTAGTGGAAACCCGATTATCTGCCCTCTCATTGGCTCATCTTGCCTCTTCCCCATTCCATTTTTGAAGACATTTATTTTCTTCGTTAGAGCGGCCACTTGAGTATCTGGTCAAATAATGGATAATGTGTTCGAAATCAGTGAAGGAATGTGAACACTTTGGGAGAAAGGAGAGATAATAAGGTCAGAGTCACAGATTCCTAAATATGATATAGTAGTAGGCTACTTTGTTGAAGGAAAAAAAATCCCAACAACCGTAATTTTTTGTGTGCAGCCGTTTAAACCGAACACAGGAATGTGGAGGATCAAATTTGATGAAAACTAGACCTAGACATTTTATACAATACAGCAGGCCTATACTGTTAAAACCAGACTTACCCGATCCATTGTGGGAGCTACTGTTTCTTTGTATGACATTAAATGTTGTAGGCTACAGTACAGTTAGACTACTTTGTTGTAGTGTTCAGATAATGACTAGGTAGTTGCCGAGAGAAAATGACATTCTCAAGGCTGCAACGGATGCGCCCCTAGACTAGAGCAATCAAACATCAAAACTGAATTAAGTTAGGACAAATAAACGTCTCATGTAGCCTAATCTTACTTCAGAAAGTTCCTGGATAACATTTTACGTGATCTATAAAAGTCGAGTAATGTCAAGAAAACGTTCAACAACACCCCCTTTCACTAAGAATCCTGTTGTCTGCTATCGTCTACTTTAACCTGACAACCATTTGGAACACATTCACAAAGAGAGAGTATCTCAACAGGCCTATTTCTCCTGAGGGGGTGTCTGGGAATGACTGGTTCCGGTAATTCGCTGCTGCTATAATGGCAGCTGCTGTACACTACCAGTACAGATAGGACAACGAGCTATTTATACAAGTCTTTACAACGGGTGCATCCGTTTATTAATAAGTAATTCTACGGTCAAAAATAAACGTAAGTCTTTCTTCTAAAATAAGCTACAGCCAAATATACTGTATGTATAACTAACCCCCTTCTGTCTATGTATATAACTTGTATACAATAAAATAACGTTGTTATTTCAAAATAACAGTAAACATAATGCTTTATAGCTACAATATAGCTAACGTTAGCTAGCTAATGACAAGCTCATCTCTGCTGCCTGGATGCTTTCACGTTTCTCTCGTCTGGATGTATTGCTGCTAGCTACCACATGGACAAGCAGTAGCCTACTGCAGTAGTAAGACTACACCAATTACCAATATTTTACTTTTACACTACACAAATATATGAGAACAGTCAGCCCTCGAATGCTAGCTAACTAACGTTAGCATTGACACTGTCTGTGTGCGGACTACAGGTTTGGAGGCCACTCTAAAGATGAACCCTCTATCCTGACACCTCTGGAGCAGTGCTGCAGGTAAAACATGGGTGCATGCAGTGACATGTAAATCTTGAGGGGGTCAAAATAAATAACAAAGTGGGATGCATGTCAGCAAAGCCACAACACTAAACAATACATTAATTGCACTATACCTGTGACAAACGGTGCCCACAAACTGTTAGGGCCTGCATAAAGCTGTCCCAACAGCAGAGTCCCAACACCTTACTACTGCTACACCTGGCTATCACGGAGCCTTGTCTGGCAGCGATAACAGTTCATTCAGCCTCATTTTCTGCCTTTAAAAAAAACAATGAAAGCTCTTACAATATTTGATAACATTTCCCAAAAACAGGTTATAGGCTACATGGGCACGCCAAGTCAGATCAGTAGGTGAAAATAGACCAAATTATTAGGGTGAGACACGTGCTACTAACAGCTTACTACACAACATACACTTAGTATTACTTTCTTAGCTACAGCATACATATCTCCCTGGCATATTACATCATTTATGCAGCAGCATAGAATACATTTTTGGACTCGCCTTGTTGTGTTTTGCTCACTTGAACAGGAAGGTGGCGCGGCGGTCCTTCGTGGGATTTTGCAGTTCCGAGTTAACAGTTGTTTTGAGCGCGACACAAATCATGCTTAATTGACAGCATGGCCAATGTTGAATGTTTCTAATCTTAGACTTGGGACCACACAGCCACTCCACTGAATAGCAGGCTAGTGATTGCTTTGCAATGCTTGCAGTTAGCCACTGATTCCTTCCAACTTGTGTAATGTTTATGTCCAATGGCCGATGAGCACCGATACGTTGAATGTTTCTAATCTTAGACTTGGGACCACACAGCCACTCCACTGAATAGCAGGCTAGTGATTGCTTTGCAATGCTTGCAGTTAGCCACTGATTCCTTCCAACTTGTGTAATGTTTATGTCCAATGGCCGATGAGCACCGATACGTTTTATCTATAATTTCTCTTCATTATTTCTCTTTCTATGACAAGGATTAAGGAGGATTTGCCAGTAGATTGTCGACTTGATTCATGATGATGACTGCTAGCTAAGATTTTGAAAGTATGATGTTGACATGATCAGTCCAATCAAAGCCACTGTAGATATAACGTGTTTTGACGTCATTTTATCTGTGGCCAATGACCTTGAGCGTTCTTGGATGGGCACTTCTAATGTAACTCTATGGCAGCACCCAAGGGGCTTGAATTTGAGGTCTATGCTTAGACTTGGCGGCGATGTAGTGTCCCCATGAGTGACAGAACACTGAGCCAATCACGGCGCAACGCTCCGTATTTTCTGCACTGCCTTACTTAAGAAAACAAAAAAGAGACCATGTTAGTATGCAGCTTTATTAACTCAATTATATATTTTACATTGTTTGCAAACTGATATTTAACACGTATTAATGCCAAAATAACATGCAAAACAGGCTAGCCCCACCCCCCCCCCCAAAAAAAATATATACGTTTATTTTTTTGGGGGGGGGGGGTTAAAAATGTGGGGCTCAAAACAGGCTCTGCCCCACCTGCCCTGAATGACGGGTCACCACTGGGTGCATGATTAAGTTGTGTTATAATGAATATATATACTCATATGTATAGCAGCTAGAGGAAAGAACATGATAAATGTAAAATATAATTTATTCCTCTTCTTTCTCAACTTCCACTCCATTTCTCTCTCGCTCTCTTTCTCCCTCTAGGATTCATCGCTCCACCCTCCTGCGTGTCTACGTCTCCTCTCCCTGCTACAGTCTCTGTGATGTCATGAGGGATTCTCTTTTCCACGATCCTCTATTCTCCGTGGCCCCTCTCTGAGCTGCACCTCTCTGCCCTGGACCGTCGCCTAGCGACCGTGCTCAGAACTGTGAGCCGTTGCCAGGAAGGACAGTGTAGCCGCCATGGAGGCGAGGATGATGTCACTCATTATATGACCTTCGTTACACCTGTGACACATGCAGGGTACACTCTTAGAAAAAAAGGGTTCTTCGGCAGTCCCCATAGGAGAACCCTTTTGGGTTATACATGGAACCCAAGAGGTTCTACCTGGAACCGAAAGGGGTTATTCAAAGGTTTCTTCTATGGAGAAAGCCGAAGAACCCTTTAAGGTTCTAGATAGCACCATTTTTTTGAAAGAGTGTAGTGTTGCCACGCACACTTCACGACAACACTTCAACCGTCAAAAGAAATTGTCACGACGCATGACTATGTCGATTATGATTTGTGTGACTTCATTGCGTCGGCAATCCACAAGAGTGACACGATGACATTTGGAGTTCCTGGTATCATTTGTTTGGCTTCTAACTGTTAGAGAAGATAGCTGCATCCCAAATGTCAACCAACATTATATAGAGAGTAGGATGCCATTTCAGACAGACTATGTGTAGGTCTATTCTAGTCTGGTGAATGGACGTGATGTTTAAATCACTGTGCACATTTATTGTTAGGCCACATTAAATAAAGCTGATTATATTGTGTTATTTAATACATGGAGCGTATGTAGTGTATTAAGATTATGACTATTCTAGGGGAACCTGGGGGGTGATGTTTATCTTAGTTCAAATATAACCATTTGTAGGGTGACGCCCCAGGGGAGACAGGTGATTGGACAGCAGAGGGAGCAACCCATATTTTTGCATTCTTTATAAGTATAGGCTGGAGGCAGAGGGGGTTAAAATCAAATCAAATCAAATCAAATTTTATTGGTCACATGCGCCGAATACAACAGGTGCAGACATTACAGTGAAATGCTTACTTACAGCCCTTAACCAACAGTGCATTTATTTTAAACAAAAAAGTAAGAATAAAACAACAACAAAAAAGTGTTGAGAAAAAAAGAGCAGAAGTAAAAAATAAAGTGACAGTAGGGAGGCTATATATACAATAGAATAAAGTGACAGTATGGAGGCTATATATACAGGGGGGTGCCGTTGCATAGTCAATGTGCGGGGGCACCGGCCAGTTGAGGCAGTTGAGGCAATATGTACATGTGGGTAGAGTTAAAGTGACTATGCAGAACAGACAGATTATCTTTGGACACTGTTCTCCAGCCCTGCAGGGTCTGTAAACTTATGCTGACATCTTGTGATATAAATAAAACTTATGATCAAGGTTCAGTATGAGCGGACTCCTTTGTTTGACAGCAATAATTACCAGCATCGACAAGAGACGACACGTACTTAGTGAAATCAAGCCCAGCATATACTTTGGTTTAAAAAGGGATAGTTTCACCCAAAATCATTCTCATGATAAATATTGCATTTTGCAAAAAATCTAAACAATTTCTATGTTAATTGCTAGATGTGTATGAAGGCCAGATTCAGACTTGATATTTGTAGACTTAACATGGACAAGTCAATAAAACATGGACATTAGGCAATACTTTGGGACTTAAGTCGATGTTAAGTTCTCAAGTCTGAATCATGTCTGACGTGAACAAAAGTGTGGGTTTATAGTCTTGTACATTAATGAAGTTACAGAAATTATTTGCCAGTTTGTTTTGCCATGACCCATCACACTCTACAACATTATGGGCAACAGTTTCCTCTTGCTAAAACACACACAGAGCTAAAAAACAACCAGCGCAATGACCAGTTTGGTATATTATCTTGTCCCCTTTCAGATATACAAAGCAAAGCTTTTAGCCACAGCTCAGTCTCAAGCCATGAGCCTGCAACCCATGTAGAAATGTTCCAAGCTCTATAGTATACTATATTAAACCCTATAGTAGACCCTATGGTATACTATATTAAACCTTACTGTAGACCCTATAGTAAAATACACTGCTCAAAAAAATAAAGGGAACACTTAAACAACACAATGTAACTCCAAGTCAATCACACTTCTGTGAAATCAAACTGTCCACTTAGGAAGCAACACTGATTGACAATACATTTCACATGCTGTTGTGCAAATGGAATAGACAACAGGTGGAAATTATAGGCAATTAGCAAGACACCCCCAATAAAGGACTGGTTTTGCAGGTGGTGACCACAGACCACTTCTCAGTTCCTATGCTTCCTGGCTGATGTTTTGGTCACGTTTGAATGCTGGCGGTGCTTTCACTCTAGTGGTAGCATGAGACGGAGTCTACAACCCACACAAGTGGCTCAGGTAGTGCAGCTCATCCAGGATGGCACATCAATGCGAGCTGTGGCAAGAAGGTTTGCTGTGTCTGTCAGCGTAGAGGAGGCGCTACCAGGAGACAGGCCAGTACATCAGGAGACGTGGAGGAGGCCGTAGGAGGGCAACAACCCAGCAGCAGGACTGCTACCTCCGCCTTTGTGCAAGGAGGAGCAGGAGGAGCACTGCCAGAGCCCTGCAAAATCACCTCCAGCAGGCCACAAATGTGCATGTGTCTGCTAAACGGTCAGAAACAGACTCCATGAGGGTGGTAAGAGGGCCCGACGTCCACAGGTGGGGGTTGTGCTTACAGCCCAACACCGTGCAGGACGTTTGGCATTTGCCAGAGAACACCAAGATTGGCAAATTCGCCACTGGCGCCCTGTGCTCTTCACAGATGAAAGCAGGTTCACACTGAGCACGTGACAGACGTGACAGAGTCTCGAGACGCCGTGGAGAACGTTCTGCTACCTGCAACATCCTCCAGCATGACCGGTTTGGCGGTGGGTCAGTCATGGTGTGGGGTGGCATTTCTTTGGGGGGCCGCACAGCCCTCCATGTGCTCGCCAGAGGTAGCCTGACTGCCATTAGGTACCGAGATGAGATCCTCAGACCCCTTGTGAGACCATATGCTGGTGCGGTTGGCCCTGGGTTCCTCCTAATGCAAGACAATGCTAGACCTCATTTGGCTGGAGTGTGTCAGCAGTTCCTGCAAGAGGAAGGCATTGATGCTATGGACTGGCCCGCCCATTCCCCAGACCTGAATCCAATTGAGCACATCTGGAACATCATGTCTCGCTCCATCCACCAACGCCACGTTGCACCACAGACTGTCCAGGAGTTAGCGGATGCTTTAGTCCAGGTCTGGGAGGAGATCCCTCAGGAGACCATCCGCCACCTCATCAGGAGCATGCCCAGGCGTTGTAGGGAGGTCATACAGGCACGTGGAGGCCACACACACTACTGAGCCTCATTTTGACTTGTTTTAAGGACATTACATCAAAGTTGGATCAGCCTGTAGTGTGGTTTTCCACTTTAATTTTGAGGGTGACTCCAAATCCAGACCTCCATGGGTTGATAAATTTGATTTCCATTGATAATTTTTGTGTGATTTTGTTGTCAGCACATTCAACTATGTAAAGAAAAAAGTATTTAATAAGATTATTTCATTCATTCAGATCTAGGATGTGTTATTTTAGTGTTCCCTTTATTTTTTTGAGCAGTGTACAGTGGGGAAAAAATAGTATTTAGTCAGCCACCAATTGTGCAAGTTCTCCCACTTAAAAAGATGAGAGAGGCCTGTAATTTTCATCATAGGTACACGTCAACTATGACAGACAAATTGAGAAAAAAAATCCAGAAAATCACATTGTAGGAACTTTTATGAATTTATTTGCAAATTATGGTGGATAATAAGTACTTTTTTCCCCACTGTATATTAAACCCTATAGTATGGTCCCATGTAGCTCAGTTGGTAGAGCATGACGCTTGCAACGCCAGGGTTGTGGGTTCGATTCCCACGGCGGACCAGTATGAATAAAAACGTATGCACTCACTAACTGTAAGTTGTTCTGGATAAGAGCATCTGCTAAATGACTAAAAAAATGTATTAAAAAAATATTAGACCCTATAGTAAACTATATTAAACCCTATAGTATACTATATTAAACCCTATATACTATAGTATATTATATTAATATTTTATTAAATATATTATATTAGTGGTAATAATAAAAAGTAAGAATAAAAATATAAAGACTTTTACTTCTATGCTGCCGACAACACAGCTTTTAAAGACAATTTCCCTGATTACAATCACATTCACGGTAAATGCTGCGAATGCCAGCTTAAGTGTTATTGCCTTTAAAATTCAACACCGCACCATAATGCAACTTTGACTGAATCCCAGGCAGAGTCATCTTATGTTCAGGTCTTCTGGTGTTCAGAGTGCATCCATAATGGAACCCTATTCCCTACATAATGCACTAGAGGGAACAAGGTACCATTTGGGATGCAAACAAGATCATCTTCTATTCAGGTCTGGTTGTAGTCTTCTTGGTTCTGGGTTTGTTGACTGTGCTATAGAGCACAGAGGGGTCCTCCTCAGCTTCTTGTGCCTGAGGTCTGTTATGAAAGGAGACGCAACATGTCATCATCAATCTTCACTTCTGGGGTCTCATTTTAAGTCATCATGTTGATGTTAATACATTTAAACCAAACAACTGCTGGTCTGCTTAACATACAAGTGTTGTATGCATTCCTAATTGTCAAGCACAAGTACCATTTCATTTTAAAATTCTCTGAGATGTTGTAATGGCTGGACTTGCTCACCGAGTGGCAGCCCTGGGGCAGTTGAATTTCATAGCATCATACTGGACATCCTCATCCTCTTTCTGGGGTTGAGACAGTTGGACAGGGGAGTACAGAGGCACTTCCTGGTTATTGGAGCAAGAGAGGTGGACATTGGCGTAGTGAACTTCACCCTGCCCGTCTGTGCTGCATTAGGGGCCATGGACATGCCTGAGACATTGTCATACACTGGACTGAGTCTCCCTGGAGAGGAGAAACGACAGACAATAGAAGCATACCTTGGGACTATTCCATTGGTTCCATTGTGTCAGGCAAGATTAATCGAGCACTGATAAAAAGTTCTGAAATAAAACAAATACTTTTTGACCTCAACTCACCTGTCCATTCCCTGCTGTGTCCCTTGTGTCAGATCTGGAGGCTTTCTTCATGTTAAAAATGAATAAATAATGAATGAATCATAGAAAAACAATCAAGTTAGTAACAAATCATAATGATAAAGTGAAAGATAAATCTTAGAAAGATGCTCACCTGAACCACATGAAGCCAGAGAGACAGAGGATGAGAACCACAACTACAATTCCTAAAGCTGCATTCTTCTGTATGTCCCATCAGCTGCACTAAAACCTGGTAAAGGGGTTTACAATAAATATGTCTAGATCTTTTTTGAGCAAATGTATTCTAGAAGAGGCCTCTGGTCCATATAAAAAACAACATATAAATAAAATTAGAAGCAGATGTTGTTGAGCAGATAATGGATTCATTTATTGATCTATTGAATACATTAACACACACCTAGTATTGTTGAAACATTACTCTACATTATACAATTATTTAATGGATAATAAATCACATTTTATTTGTCACATACACGTGTTTAGCAGATGTTATAGCGGGTGTAGCGAAATGCTTGTGCTTCTAGCTCCGACAGTGCAGTAATATCTAACAAGTAATATTGAACAATTTCACAACATATACCCAATACACACGAAACTAGTAAGGAATGGGATTTAGGAATATATACATATATGGACAAGCAATGAGTTAATTAAATAAGATACAGCCTGAATACCCCCCACCCACCTCAACATCCCCCTCTACACACAAAGGCTTCACTATGACATTTTCCATGAGGACATTTGGCCATTTAAACGACACGTGTGTGCTTTCTGGTGTTTTTTCAGTGACCCTGAATGAGCGAATACAGAAGTAAGGTTTCTCTCCAGCGCGTGAGAATGAATTGACTTTAATAAGCATACTGAGTAGAACATCGTTAGATACAGTCGCAAATAGTTATATTTTTTAAGAGAAACGGGGCTGGCTGATAGGATTTAGTTCCTCGATCGCTGTTGCTGCCCAATACTCCAGTACAGTAGGTGGCCTCATGCACCATAACGTTGGATGACAACCGCCGATAAACCCCACAGAAGATGATCTATTTTCATTGTTAGGGTGGCCACTTGAGTATCTGGTCATATAATGGATAATCCCAACAAGTTTTACCGTCATGTTTTTTGTCCAGCCATTTAAACCGAACAAAGAAATGTGGAGGAGCAAAAATGATGAAAACTAGGCCTAGACATTTTATACAGCACAGCAGACCTATACTGTTAAAAGGAAACCAGACACACCGGATCCATCGTGGAAGCTATTGTTTCTTCAGCGTTTCTTCCTAAGACAAGAAATGTGTAGGCTACAGTACAGTTACTATGTTGTCACAGTGTTCAGATAAGGATTAGGGAGTTGCTGGGAGAGAATTCCAGTCTCAAGGCTGCAACTGATGCACCCCTAGACCAGAGCAATCAAACATCTATTTAAATATCCAAGCTCAATTACATTATGACAACATAACGTCTCACATCTCATTTAACTGACTTCAGAAAGTTCCTGGATAAAATTTTTCCTGATCTATAAAAGTCGAGTAAAGTCAACAAAACGTTCAACATCAACCCTTTCACTAAGAATCCTGTTGTCTGCTATCGTCTACTTTTACCTGACAGCAACTTGGAACAGAGTTCTATATTAGTCCAGATGTTCTCAAGGCTGTTGTTGCATCTCCCTCCCTTCAGCCTTAGAAACATAAAGATAGACAACAAACACACTTTATAACTGGTGAAAAACTACAACTGATACTTCAATTAAGCAGGAAAAAGTACTTATTATAACAGATGTGTAGCACTGTAAGACACGTGTTTCTCTGTTAATATACAATAAGGAAAGCTGAAAGAAATCCCAATTAAAATACGTTAAAATAAATGCAACAACATCATTTGACCACACTAATAGGCCTATGGCTTCTGTATTTCTATATGTCCCATCAGCTACACTAAAACCTGGTGAAGGGATTTACAATAAATATGTGAACATCTTTTAGGAGCAAACTAATTATACAAGAGGCCTATGGTCCTTAAATTTTGTTGATTATTATTAAAGTTTTAAAAAACGTTGACGTTGTTGAGCAGATAATATATTTAATTTATTGATCTATTGAATACATGAATACACACCTAGTATTGTTGAAACATTATTCTACATTATACAATTATTTAATGGATAATAGGAGTTAATGAAATAAGATACAGCCCTGAATACCCCCACCCCACAACACACATAGCACTCCTACTCCTAGACGCTTGACACATATCGATCCAGAGCTTCATATTATGCTACACAGGTTACCGTGGTAATCAGACATAGTAAACTGTTAGAGAATGGGAGATGGATGACTCTTTACAAGATGTTTTCTATTGAAACTTTATTTAGGGATCAGGAACTGTTGCCGGAGAAGAAGGAGATGAAAGAAAACATGTTTGTGCTTTCTGGTGTGTTTTCAATGACCCTGAATGAGCAAAGATCTTTCCACATAGACAGGAGTAAGGTTTCTCTCCAGTGTGTGAGAGCTGGTGTGTTGTCAGGTGTCCTGAAATCCTGAAGCTCATCCCACACTGATCAGAGCTATAAGGCTTCTCTCCTGTGTGTATGCGATGGTGTCTAGTCAGGGATAATGAATGATTGAAACTCTTCCCACACTGATCACAACTATAAGGCTTCTCTCCTGTGTGTATGCGTTGGTGTGCAGTCAGGGATCCTGAATGATTGAAGCTCTTCCCACACTGATCACAGCTATAAGGCTTCTCTCCTGTGTGTATGCGTTGGTGTGCAGTCAGGGATCCTGAATGATTGAAGCTCTTCCCACACTGATCACAGCTATAAGGCTTCTCTCCTGTGTGTATGCGCTGGTGTATAGTCAGGTGTGCTGATTGATTGAAGCTCTTCCCACACTGATCACAGCTATAAGGCTTCTCTCCTGTGTGTATGCGTTGGTGTGTAGTCAGGGCTCCTGATTCGTTGAAGCTCTTCCCACACTGATCACAGCTATAAGGCTTCTCTCCTGTGTGTATGCGTTGGTGTGTAGTCAGGGTTCCTGAATGATTGAAGCTCTTCCCACACTGATCACAGCTATAAGGCTTCTCTCCTGTGTGTATGCGCTGGTGTGTAATCAGGGCTCCTGATTGATTGAAGCTCTTCCCACACTGATCACAGCTATAAGGCTTCTCTCCTGTGTGTATGCGCTGGTGTAGAGTCAGGTCTCCTGATTGACTGAAGCTCTTCCCACACTGATCACAGCTATAAGGCTTCTCTCCTGTGTGTATGCGCTGGTGTGTAATCAGGGCTCCTGATTGATTGAAGCTCTTCCCACACTGATCACAGCTATAAGGCTTCTCTCCTGTGTGTATGCGCTGGTGTGTAATCAGGGCTCCTGATTGATTGAAGCTCTTCCCACACTGATCACAGCTATAAGGCTTCTCTCCTGTGTGTATGCGCTGGTGTTTAGTCAGGGTTCCTGAATGATTGAAGCTCTTCCCACACTGATCACAGCTATAAGGCTTCTCTCCTGTGTGTATGCGCTGGTGTGTAATCAGGGCTCCTGATTGATTGAAGCTCTTCCCACACTGATCACAGCTATAAGGCTTCTCTCCTGTGTGTATGCGCTGGTGTAGAGTCAGGTCTCCTGATTGACTGAAGCTCTTCCCACACTGATCACAGCTATAAGGCTTCTCTCCTGTGTGTATGCGCTGGTGTTTAGTCAGGGTTCCTGAATGATTGAAGCTCTTCCCACACTGATCACAGCTATAAGGCTTCTCTCCTGTGTGTATGCGCTGGTGTACAGTCAGGGCTCCTGAATAATTGAAGCTCTTCCCACACTGATCACAGCTATAAGGCTTCTCTCCTGTGTGAATCCGCTCGTGAATCATCAATTCCGTCTGTTTAGAAAAACTCTTCCCACAGCCAGAGCAGCGGTGGTGAGGTTTCTTCCCTATAAGTCTCTGCTTGTGTTTAGTGAGACGTTCTGATCTGGAGTGACTCTTCTGGAGAGACGTCTTGTCAGAATCGTGTTGTTGTTGAGCCTCTCCAGATGATAAGCCCTTCCCACTGAGAGAGCAACAGTTAGGGCTGTCCCCTGTGAAACAAAGATAATTAATAGCATGGACATCTGAAATCAGGCTACCTGATGGGACTTTGATAAATGCTGAAAATTGCCAATCAAAATAGACGTACTATCACAGCGACCATGTTATTTTTGATAAGCATATTTGATTCCAATTTCGGACATACAAAGTTTGTGTGTGAAAACTATTTCTAAGATGCATACTTTCAGTTTTTCCTGAACTCACTGCACTCGCACAAAATAAGGACGCTAGTGCTGCTCGTGCTGAACATGCACAGATTAAATATGCCTCAATCTGATTAAGGCGTTTATGTGTCCTAATAATTCGAAAGATTGCTCAGAAAACCAGGTGTTTTTAACAGCGTTGCTTCGATTGTCACCTTAAGCCAATTAAGATAAGCAGAGTAAGGTGTTTACATGACTAATGCCATACTCAGCCTACTGCCATAACTAGTTTAATGTCCAATTATGAGTGTGCATGTAAACATACTCATTGTAAAGCACTAGTTATTTTGTTTCTTTGACAAAGTCATTTCTGAAGATTATTATGAATGTGATTAGTAATTAATTTACGTCTGTCCCTCACTTTAAGGTCAACCCCGTTACATGAACTGAACTCTAATTTTAATATGTTGAAACTATTCCTTAAAAAATATGTTTGCAAAAGAAACATTGAACATCTAATAGTCAAATCATAGAGTAAAAGCAGGTGAGCTAGTCCTAATCTTTGTCAATTTTATTCTGTTTTGTGGTGGAAAACTTTGCAAGTAAACCCCTTCACCCATACATAGACATGCTAGAAATGTTTTAACAAGTAAAACATTTTTGGAAGATTGCATTCAAAACAACCTTCCATTCCCTCTGTCACAAGCGGTTTTATGGCTGATTTAAAGGACTATTTCACCCATGTAATGCACTGGCTTTGTTGTTTTCAGCAGTCCCCTGTTACGTTCAACCATGTCACTTTATTTGGCACATAGCACTTAGTATAGTAATAGTTTTATTCAATGTCTTGAGATTGGAAAACATGTTTATGAAGTTGAACATGTGCTATTCATGACCAAATGATAATTAGGTGAATTCTTTTTTTTATTACACTTTTAAAAATGGGTGGAACTACCCAGATTCTCATTAATATATAATTAATCAATTAATGACTAAAGTGCATAAAGATGGCAGACTTATGACATTAAGTCATTGTTTTAGCACTCTCCATTGAGTTTTGAAACTACGGTGCGCGACATTGTTCAATGTTCCAATAAATCAACACAATCTACTTTTTCAGTTTTTCAAATTGCCGGCGTCTTGAAGCAAAAATTGGGATCATGTTTACTGTGCTAATGACCATACAAAAAAAACAGTAAAGGAGAGCAATGTACAAAACAGTGAACTTAGCAAAACGAGGAATTTGTGGTAAGTACATGCGGGCCGCATCTTTATGCACCTCCACTATTGTTACAGAAGCAGACTGTAGTGTAATCTACACACCATGGTTCTTACTTAATGAAATCAAATCTCCATCTTCCTTCTCTTCTCCTCCTCCTCTCTCAGTTCCACTCTGCCCCGGTGTTTTCCTGCAGTCGACCAGACCCAGCAGTAAAGCGGTACCGGGAGGCGTTTGACCTGGGGACTCCTGGAGGGTGGAGGGGAACGGGCTAGCTTTGTCCTGTTGGCCACAATAAATATTAAACAGTTTATCATTAAACCAAACATTTGATTAATTTAGTCTACACCTCTGACTGATTTGGGTGCATCCCTAGAATATCTAATTCTTCCTGAAATGTTCAATCATTCACTACTTCCCACAAATCTAATAGCATTGGGTTGGTGGAGGCATGGGCTAGTCAGTTTCCACCATATTTCTTATACCAGTCATTTCCTTTCAAAACAGGAAGAGGCGACATGTGGCTTATTTGATCAAATATACGTTTCGTAATGATTAGGTTGTTACGAGTGTACTGATAAAAGTAGGTCACGTGACATGCTGGAAACTTTGTTGAACAGGAAAGTGGGGGTGGCTGTCAGGAGACGTATTACAGACCACCTGGCTGTGTACATGGCAGAGCTGATGGCCGTACTGTTGGCCTTGCTGTGGGTGGAGGAAGTCAAGCCAGACAGAGTAGTTATATGTTCTGACTCATGTGCTGTGTTGATAAGTCTGCAATCATTTAGCTCACATAGCAGACAAGGCCTGCTATATGAGGGAATTCAAATTCATGCCTGGGTGAGACAGATGGGTGTCCATATAAGCTTTGCTTAGGTCCCGGCCCATGTGGGGGTGGAAGGGAATGAGGAAGTAGATGTGCTAGCTAAACAGGCCCTTAGGACACAGGAGGTGGAAGTGCCAATGAGCAAAGCAGAGGCTAAGGGAATGATATGGGCAGTGGTGGTGCAGGAACAGTGAAACAGTGACACTAAGGGCAGGCATCTATTCATTGTTTACATTTTAGTCATTTAGCAGGCAATGTTATCTAGAGTGACTTACAGGAGCAATTAGGGTTAAGTTGTTCAAAGGCACATTGACAGATTTTTCACCTAGTCGGCTCGGGTTACTGGCCCAACGCTCTAAACCACTAGGCTACCTGCCGCCCCTATTCCAGGTACAGAGTAAAGTAGGGGAGGATGGTAGGAATGGACAGAAGAGAGGAGGCCATCCTTACAAGGCTAAGGGTGGGACACAGCCAGCTGAATAAGTCATTAAATGTGGTCCTCTGTAGCTCAGCTGGTAGAGCACGGTGCTTGTAACGCCAAGGTAGTGGGTTCGATCCCCGGGACCACCCATACACAAAAAATGTATGCCTGCATGACTGTAAGTCGCTTTGGATAAAAGCGTCTGCTAAATGGCATATTATTATTATATAGGAAAGCATCCACCAGGAAGGTGTGATTAATGCCAGGAAACAGAGAAAGTGGAGCATGTGCTGATACAGTGCCCTCAATCTCACACAAATTATCAACGAACCTACCAGGTACAACCCTAAATCCGTAAACATGGGTACCCTCATAGATATCATCCTGACTAACTTACCCTCTAAATACACCTCCGCTGTCTTCAACCAGGATCTCAGCGATCACTGCCTTATTGCCTGCGTCCGTAACGGGTCCGCGGTCAAACGACCACCCCTCATCACTGTCAAACGCTCCCAAAAACACTTCAGCGAGCAGGCCTTCCTAATTAACCTTGCCCAGGTATCCTGGATGGATATAGATCTCATTCCGTCAGTAGAGGATGCCTGGTTGTTCTTTAAAAGTAATTTCCTCTCAATCTTAAATAGACATGCCCCATTCAAAAAATACAGAACTAAGAACAGATATAGCCCCTGGTTCTCCTCAGACTTGACTGCCCTTGACCAGCACAAAAACATCCTGTGGCGTACTGCATTAGCATCAAATAGCCCCCGCGATATGCAACTTTTCAGGGAAGTTAGGAACCAATATACACAAGCAGTTAGGAAAGCAAAGGCTAACTTTTTCAAACAGAAATTTGCATCCTGTAGCACTAACTCCAAAAAGTTTTGGGACACTGTAAAGTCCATGGAAAATAAGAGCACTTCCTCCCAACTGCCCACTGCACTGAGGCTAGGAAACACTATCACCACCGATAAATCTACAATAATCGAGAATTTCAACAAGCATTTTGCTACGGCTGGCCATGTTTTCCACCTGGCTACCACTACCCCGGCCACCAGCTCTGCACCCTCCGCTGCAACTTGCCCATGCCCCCCCCCCCGCTTCTCCTTCACACAAATCCAGACAGCTGATGTTCTAAAAGAGCTGCAAAATCTGGACCCCTACAAATCATCTGGGCTAGACAATCTGGACCCTTTCTTTCTAAAACTAGCCGCCGAAATTGTCGCAACCCCTATTACTAGCCTGTTCAACCTCTCTTTCGTAACGTCTGAGATCCCCAGAGATTGGAAAGCTGCCGCGGTCATCCCCCTCTTCAAAGGGGGTGACACTCTAGATCCAAACTGTTACAGACCCATATCCATCCTGCCCTGCCTTTCAAAAGTTTTTGAAAGCCAAGTCAACAAACAGATCACCGACCATTTCGAATCCCACCGTACCTTCTCCGCTATGCAATCCGGTTTCCGAGCTGGTCATGGGTGCACTTCAGCCACGCTCAAGGTCCTAAACGATATTATAACCGCGATCGATAATAGACAGTACTGTGCAGCCGTTTTCATTGACCTGGCCAAGGCTTTCGACTCTGTCAACCACCGCATTCTTATTGGCAGACTAAATAGCCTTGGTTTCTCAAATGACTGCCTCGCCTGGTTCACCAACTACTTCTCAGATAGAGTTCAGTGTGTCAAATCGGAGGGCCCGTTGTCTGGACCTATGGCAGTCTCTATGGGGGTGCCACAGAGTTCAATTCTTGGGCCGACTCTTTTCTCTGTGTATATCAATGACGTCGCTCTTGCTGCTGGTGACTCTCAGATCCACCTCTACGCAGACGACACCAATTTGTATACATCTGGCCCTTCATTGGACACTGTGTTAACAACCCTCCAAACGAGCTTAAATTCCATACAACACTCCTTCAGTAGCCTCCAACTGCTCTTAAACACTAGTAAAACTAAATGCATGCTCTTCAACCGAACACTGCTTGCACCCGCCCACCCGACTAGAATCACTACACTCGACGGGTCTGACCTAGAGTATGTTGACAACTACAAATATCTAGGTGTCTGGTTAGACTGTAAACTCTCCTTCCAGACTCACATTAAGAATCTCTAATCCAAAGTTAAATCTAGAATCGGTTTCCTATTTCGCAACAAAGCCTCCTTCACTCATGCTGCCAAACATGCCCTCGTAAAACTGACTATCCTACCGATCCTTGACTTCGGCGATGTCATTTACAAAATAGCCTCCAACACTCTACTCAGCAAATTGGATGTAGTCTATCACAGTGCCATCCGTTTTGTCTCCAAAGCCCCATATAATACCCACCACTGTGACCTGTACGCTCTTGTTGGCTGGTCCTCACTACATATTCGTCGCCAAACCCACTGGCTCCAGGCCATCTATAAATCACTGCTAGGCAAATCCCCGCCTTATCTTAGCTCATTGGTCACCATAGCAACACCCACCCGTAGTCTGCGCTCCAGCGGGTATATCTCACTGGTCATCCCCAAAGCCAACACCTCCTTTGGCCGCAATTCCTTCCAGTTCTCTGCTGCCAATGACTGGAACAAATTGCAAAAATCTCTGAAGCTGGAGACACTTATCTCCCTCACTAACTTTAAGCATCAGTTGTCAGAGCACCTTACCAATCACTGCACCTGTACACAGCCCATCTGAAATTAGCCCGCCCAACTACCTCATCCCTATATTGTTATTTATTTTGCTAATTTGTACCCCAGTATCTCTATTTGCACATCATCTCTTGCACATCTATCATTCCAGTGTTAATACTAATTGTAATTATTTTGCACTATAGCCTATTTTATTGCCTTACCTCCATAACTTGCTAAATTTGCACACACTGTATATATATGTATTTCTGTTGTATTTTTTGACTTTGTTTTGTTTTACCCCATATGTAACTCTGTGTTGTTGTTTTTATCGCACTGCTTTGCTTTATCTTGGCCAGGTCGCAGTTGTAAATGAGAACTTGTTCTCAACTGGTTTACCTGGTTAAATAAAGGTGAAATAAAATAAATTGAAAAAAAACAGTGTGGGCAGTATGATAGGGAGAGACTGAAACTCTGAGGGATATTGGGGTACATTAATTGAGTTTGATAAGCATTCTGAGTAGAACATTGTTAGATACATTCTCAAATATTTACATTTTTTAAGAGAAACGGGGCTGTCATATTGGATTTAGTTCCTCGATCCCTGTCTCTGGCCCACACTCCATTACAGTAGGTGGCGTAATGTACCATAACGTTGGATGCCAACCGCCGATAAACCCCACAGAATATGTATTTTGTGGCCACTTCCGAGTATCTGGTCATATAATGGATAATCAGATTTTAAAATCAGTGGAGGTGAACAAGTGAACACTTTGGGAGGAAGGAGAGATCATTAAGTACTAGACACAGATTCCTACACATGATATAGTAGTAGGTTACCTTGCTGAAGGTAAAAAAATCCCAAAAAGTTTTACAGTCTTTTTTTTGTTGCCCAGCCATTAACACGGAACAGAGGAATGTGGAGGATCAAATATGATAACAACTTGGCCTAGACATTTTATACAGCAGGCCTATACTGTTAAAAGGAAACCAGACTTACCAGATCCATTGGGGAAGCTATTGTTTCTTTAGCGTTTCTTCATCAGACATTCTGGCTCACACTGGTCATGCAGTAGCAAAATACACAGCTATCTCGATTTAAGAGCTCATGGCAGAGATATTAGAGAAAGGAGGATCTAGGAATCTCATTCGTCAATGAATGGAGGAACGTATAACGCCTCACCCAGCAGACTGTCGAACAATCGCGTTCACGTTGTCATGCTGGTTCACGCGGTTGCCAAACGAATCGTAACGGTTGCTAAGCTAATAGTGACACAATCCCTTCTCAGAGTCTGGGTATGAGTCCAGAAACCTGCATATTTTCCTCCAAACTAGTTAATGTCACGATTCCAAAGCTATACGATATTACAGAAAACAAGTAAATTATCACACATCCCAGAAAAGATTTGCAATGACGAAATTCGTAAACTTCTTCTTCTTCAGTGGACGTTAATGGTGGTTGGCATCCAATATCTTGCATTACTGCCTCCAACTGGACTATGGTATAAATCCATTATACTTTAGCGACAGGCAGAAATGTATGCAATTACTGTATTTCCCCGGGAAGGGTCATGCTTTTTCAATTTCAGTCAGGGGGAAAGTTTAGTTGTTGTTTTTTTTGTCCAGGGGAGGGTCAAGTCATTTGTAATTGATTAATTGTCAGTATTTGTCCCCATTTTGGAATTTACGTTTTGAATTACCATCTTACAACCCCCCCCCTCTCTCTCTCTCTCTCTCTCTCTCTCTCTCTCTCTCTCTCTCTTCTCTCTCCTCTCTCTCTCTTTTCTCTCCTCTCTCTCTCTTTTCTCTCTCTCAATTCAATTCAAGGTGCTTTATTGGCATGGGAAACATTTGTTAACATTTCCAAAGCAAGTGAATTAGATAATAAACAAAAGTGAAATAAACAAAAAAAGAAACAGTAAACATTACACTCACAGAAATTCCAAAAGATTAAAGACATTTCAGATGTCATATTATGTATATATACAGTGTTGTAACGATGTGCAAATGGTTAAAGTACAAAAGTTATTCACTGGGAGTTGCCCTTTTCTTGTGGGAACATTTCACAAATCTTGATGCTGTGATGACACACTATGGTATTTCACCCAGTAGATATGGGAGTTCATCAAAAATTGGGTTTATTTTCGAATTCTTTGTGGATCTGTGTAATCTGAGGGAAATCTGTGTCTCGAATATGGTCATACATTTGGCAGGAGGTTAGGAAGTGCAGCTCAGTTTCCACCTCATTTTGTGGGCAGTATGCACATAGCCTGTCTTCTCTTGAGAGCCAGGTCTGCCTACGGCGGCCATTCTCAATACCAAGGCTATGCTCACTGAGTCTGTACATAGTCAAAGCTTTCCTTAAGTTTGGGTCAGTCACAGTGGTCAGGTATTCTGCCGCTGTGTATTCTCTGTTTAGGGCCAAATAGCATTCTAGTTTGCTCTGTGTTTTTGTTAATTCTTTCCAATTTGTCAAGTAATTATATTTTTGTTTTCTCATGATTTGGTTGGGTCAAATTGTGTTGTTGTCCTGGGGCTCTGTGGGGTCTGTTTGTGTTTGTGAACAGAGCCCCAGGACCAGCTTGCTTAGGGGACTTTTCTCCAGGTTCATGTCTCTGTAGGTGATGGCTTTGTTATGGAAGGTTTGGGAATCGCTTCCTTTTAGGTGGTTATAGAATTTAACGGCTCTTTTCTGGATTTTGATAATTAGCAGGTATCGGCCTAATTCTGCTCTGCATGCATTATTTGGTGTTTTACATTGTACATGGAGGATATTTTTGCTGAATTCTGCATGCAGTCTCAATTTGGTGTTTGCCCCATTTTTTGAATTCTTGGTTGGTGAGCAGACTCCAGACCTCACAACCATAAAGGGCAATGGGTTCTATAACTGATTCAAGTATTTTTTGCCAGATCCTACTTGGTATGTCGAATTTTATGTTCCTTTTGATGGCATAGAAGGCCCTTCTTGCCTTGTCTATCAGATCATTCACAGCTTTGTGGAAGTTACCTGTGGCGCTGATGTTTAGGCCAAGGTATGTATAGTTTTCTGTGTGCTCTAGGGCAATGGTGTCTAGGTGGTATTTTGTATTTGTGGTCCTGGCGACTGGACCTTTTTTGGAACACCTGTGCAGAATCTGTGCAGAAGATCTCTCTCTCTCTCTCTCTCTCTCTCTCTCTCTCTCTCTCTCTCTCTCTCTCTCTCTCTCTCTCTCTCTCTCTCTCTCTCCAACTCTTCCTCTCAATTAAATGTCAATTCAAAGGGCTTTATTGGTATGGGAAACATATGTTTACATTGCCAAAGCAAGTGAAATAGATAATAAAGTGAATTAAATATTAAGAAAATGAACAGTAAACATTAAAATGAGAAAAGTTCCAAAAGAATAAAGACATCTCAAATGTCATATTATGTCCAAAAGGGAAAATAAATCAACATAAATATGGGTTTTATCTTCTGTGCATTTTATTTAGTTGTTGGTAACCAACTTTAAGGTGCAATACCGCCACCAACTGGACTGGAGTGTGGACCAGAGACAGTGAAGGTCTAAATCCTGCCCAATATTCTTGTCTCCCTAAGGAAACGAAATACATCATTAAATACTACATCCCCTGAAGCTTTCCCCAGCAGTTCACTTAATCCTGGCTCTTCAACCACATTACTCCTCAAAACTAATAACAATCGCTCCCTTTCCCTCACATATTTCTGGCACTGTTCCACTGTCTCCAGCTCCTCCTGACAATGATCACACCTCCCAGTCTGATATTTCCCCACCAGATTCAATGTACTATTGAGCCTTGTGTGTCCCAGTCTCAGCCTTGTGACTACACTTTCCTCCCTTCTCTCTCGGCCTGAGGACCTCCCTGTCTCCACCTTTTCCTGGATCTTATACACGTGTCTTCCCTTTCTCTCCTTGTTCCATTTACATTTACATTTTTAGTCATTTAGCAGACGCTCTTATCCAGAGCGACTTACAGTTAGTGAATACATATTTTTTTATACTGCCCCCCCATGGGAATCGAACCCACAACCCTGGCGTTGCAAACGCCATGCTCTATCAACTGAGCTACATCCCTACCGGCCATTCCCTCCCCTACCCTGGACGACGCTTGGCCAATTGTGCGCCGCCCATGAGTCTCCCGGTCGCGGCCGGCTGCGACAGAGCCTGGATTCGAACCAGGATCTCTAGTAGCACAGTTAGCACTGCGATGCAGTGCCTTAGACCACTGCGCCACTCAGGAGACTCATATCACGCTGCGCCTTGGTTCCACAACTCTTACCATTTGTTTTTAACCACTGTTCTTATTAACCCCTTGGCTTCTGCTTTACTGATTGATAATTCCATCTCAACATTACACACGTGCTGATTGTCAAGTCACTTTTACCCCTACCTACATGTACATATTACCACAATTACCTAAACTACCTTGTACCCCTGCACATTGACTCGGTAAATAGCCTCGTTATTGTTATTTTATTGTGTTAATATTTTCCTTAGCTAATATCTTTCTTACTTTTTAACTCTGCATTGTTGGGAAAGGGCTCGGCAGTTACATTGTATGTGCTTGTGATAAAATGTACACTTAAATCACAGTTATTTCTTTGAAACTATTGGTCCTCTGTGGCTAAATGATGCTCTCTGGTGTATTTTGAACATTGAGAGTGAGCTCCTGTGGTTGGATAAAATCATTTTAAAAAGAGGGAAGAAAATACATACTTTTTATTATATTGTTTTGCCTCTTGTGCTTCGGCCCAGCCCCTGACACACAATTGACCAGACACATTTACTTATTATGCAGTTTATTTGTTTATTTTTTCTTAATCAGTTACCCATCAAGGCATGTCCCCCTAGTTACCCATGTAGGCCTCCTACCTCTTCTCCTCCCCCAATCTGACGATTGCCACGTCTACTTCCGCTCCCCCTCTCCAACGCTCGATGTCGCCGGTCTACTAACCACCGGTCCTGGCAACCCATCATTACGCACACCTGGCAACCCTCATTACGTACACCTGTGCCTCATCATTAGGCACACCTGGACTTCATCACTTCCCTGATTACTTCCTTTTTATTTAGCCCTCTGTTGTCATCAGTCCTTAGGTGTTATTGGTTTTCCTCTCACGTTCAATACGCTTCCCATGTTTGTTCTTTTGTATCGGTTCAGTATTAAAACTCACCGTCTGCACCTGCTTTCTGACTCCCGGTGTATACGTTACAACGATTAGCAAAGCGTCAGCAAGCAGCAGCAGGCTGTTTACAATGAGAGTGGGCTCCTGAGTGCAAAGCTGTCATCCAGGCAAAAGGTGGCTACTTTGAAGAATCTCAAATACAAAATATATTTTGATTTGTTTAACACTTTTTTGGTTATTACATGATTCCATATGTGTTAATTCATAGTTTTGATGTCTTCACTATTATTCCACAATGTAGAAAATAGTTTAAATAAAGAAAAATCCTGGAATTAGTAGGTGTGTCTAAGCTTTTGACTGGTACTGTGTATATATGTAAATTGCTTTATTATTGTACATGCTTTGTTGCCTCTTTGGCCACCCACGGGCCAGGGCCCAGGGGCTTCAGCCCCGGTAAGCCCCTGCATTAATCCTGCCCTGATGGCGTCACACAATTATGCCAGGACCACAGCTCATGAAAAAAATCTATCTTCACAATAATTTAAGGGTTTCTTTGCAGTCTCTGTCCGCTGAAGAGAGTCTAGAGAAGTTAAATGGAATTTTGAAGTCGAAAGGAGATGGTTCCTCAATGTGGAAAAAAGTTAATGGATTAAATCGGGTTTTGGAGTAGTTTCTACCAACAGTCTCCTTTTTCTAGTGTTATGTTTATCCTAGGCTGCCTGTCATTTCATATTGTTCATTATTCCTAATAATTACTCTTTAGCTCTTGGAGTCCTGTCACGCCCTGGCTCTGGGGACTCTGTTATGTTGAGCCAGGGTGTGTAGAGTCTATGTTTTGTGTTTCTATGTTCAGGATCTAGTTCATTGTGTTTCTATGTTGGCCGGGGTGGTTCTCAATCAGAGGCAACGAGAATCAGCTGTTGCTTGTTGTCTCTGATTGGGAACCATACTTAGGCAGCCGTTTGGGCATTTGTGTTTGTGGGATCTTGTTCCGTGTAGGTTTGTGTATGACCGAGGACTTCACGTATCGTTTTGTTGTTTTTGTAAAGTACCTATTAAAGTATGTACTCATATCACGCTGCGCCTTGGTTCACTCATTATGACAAGTCCCAGGAAAAGCAACACTTATTTTGAGCTTTTTTGTTTACTACTACAGCTTGGTCTTGCTTGCTGAATGTAAAATAAAGAAACTAAAAGAACTGTGGCATATTCATTCCGTTGATTCTGTTGCTAAATGTTTCTTAATCGGAAGCAAATGAGACGGGGAGGAACCTACCTGAATTTGTCCAATAGAAACTCTAATTTTGCTCTGTTTGCTGTTTGGTTATAAACGGTTTCAGTAATAAATAAGCCCCTGGCTGTGAATTTGAAAGGAAAGGGAGAGAGCGCGATGGTGTGATCAAAGTCCATCATATGAGTAGCCTGCAAATGTACCTTTCTGGACCTTGTAAACTGTGGAGAATAGACCCATAACTGATCCAAATGGTTGCATAATCAGGCTAAGGCTGTACGGTACTCCCTGTATAAAGCTCCATCTTGTGTATTTTATTCCTTTTGTGTTACTATTACATTTTTAAACACTTGGCTCATAAGCAAGCATTTCACGGTAACGTCTACACCAGTTGTATTTGGCGCATGTGACGAATACAATTTGATTTGATTTGATGCAGTTATTTCGTCATGAATTCAAAACAGGATGCTTAAGCAGTTATAGTCATTCTCTTTACCGTAATCCGAGGGCTAATATCAATACTATGCATGCCAGTCTCTCTTGGCTAAAAGTAAAGGAAAGACTGAGTACAGCTACATGCACTAAATAATGCCATTATTGTGGATATAACAAAATGGCCGCTACTGACCAATCAGCATTCATTTGGGCGTGGTGTGGCAGATATACGCATATAAATCAGACATGGATATTGATACACATGTTCCAAATACTGTCAAGACTCAACATATCTAAGCACATTCAGATCGACCACACGGTGGCGCTACAACAAGCACATATTTATATCTCTTGATAATAATAATAATAATATGCCATTTAGCAGACGCTTTTATCCAAAGCGACTTACAGTCATGCGTGCATACATTTTTGTGTATGGGTGGTCCCGGGGATCGAACCCACTACCTTGGCGTTACAAGCGCCGTGCTCTACCAGCTGAGCTACAGAGGACCACATCTGTTTGAGAGTGATGGAATATGGCACACGTTCTCAGGGGTGTGAGTATAGTTACCTGTAGCATATTGTTCTTTTTGACGTAATGGGGCCACCCTCCAGAGGACCTGGGCCTCCCTTGAAGAGACCCAGGACTCCAACCACAATGGATACATGGATACGTGGCTGGCACACAATGTGAGGAACCCGGAGGAGAGGGTACTCCTTTGTCATTCGCAGTCGGGCCATGTAAATATCAGGCAGGAGCTGTGTCCAGTGACGGGATGCTCCACCCATTTCAGCAGGCTGGACCGGCACATGGACTCACACATAGAGCTCAACAGAGCACAGAGGAGACAGGCTTTAGATGCGGTTACGAGACGGCTGACAATGGAGCGGCTGGTGACGTTGAGAGCTT